>NW_015160849.1:44673-46423 GCF_001447785.1 Gekko japonicus | reverse complement strand
GGTCCCGTGTAGCCGCGGGGCACCTAGAGAACATTGGGCAGGGACCCCAGGCATGTCTGCCTCCCTGCATTCCACTCCCCTCCTCCAGCCAACCCGCCATGGCAGGCTAGCTGGAGAAGGGGAGAGGAGGTGGGCAGACTTGCCCCCCCTTTCCCCTGAGCCTCTCTGCTTTTGTGGAGAAACTCAGGGAAGGGGGGGGGATTTAAATGCCTTTCTTTCCCTTCCCCGTCTGAGAAAGGCATTCTGTCAGGCAGGGAACCCTGGCATGCTTGCATGCCTGCCCTGTGTTGGGGTGTGGCATAGAGATGTGAAGGCCCAGAAAAAAACCTGAAAAATTTGGGAAAAAACCTTTTCCCCCCGTTTTTTTCCCTGAAGCCTTTTTGTTTTTTTCCGAAAAATTGGAAAAATTGAAAAAAGAAAAGAAAAAAAATGATTATGGAATGTTTCATTTTAACATGATAAATAAAATATTTTAAGAGAAGGTGTTCAAATATTTTCCAAATCATTTCTAAAATATATATATATATGGTATCAGATTGATCTAATTTCTGTGCACTGAGGACAAGCA
The DNA here is from genome assembly GCF_001447785.1 of Gekko japonicus. Taxonomy (NCBI): domain Eukaryota; kingdom Metazoa; phylum Chordata; class Lepidosauria; order Squamata; family Gekkonidae; genus Gekko; species Gekko japonicus. Next base: position 45,855 of record NW_015160849.1, on the reverse strand, counting down.
AGTCCTAGGTTACAAACTGAACTCTCCAATGCAAGAACAAGATGCATTTCTTCCTTTAGGAGGTGCGATTGTCAGAAGAAAATAAAAAGGTTTCAGTTTTGTTTTTGCATGTGGGTGGGTATTCTGTTTGTAATAATTGTTTGGGTACACTATATTTTTAATATGCTAGTTGTGATAATTTCATGCCAAGTAAAAATGTCCATAGTCATATTTTATGTTCCTAAAGTAACAGAATGACTTTCAATCTAGAAAAGACAAAAGAAATGCTAATGTAGCATTTTTTCCGATTTTTTCAAAAATTCCCGTTTCTTTCCGAGCTTCAAAATTTCGGGAAATTTTACATCTCTAGTGTGGCATATGCAAATGAGCTCCTGCACCTCTTTTTCTACGAAGTGACCCCTGGTAACTCAGAAGGGTTCTGAATTCTCTCATAGGTATATCATGTTAAAGTAGTGTGGTACTGAGTCCTACGGGGGGCGGGGGAGAGGTCAAAGAGGAAAGAAGTCGGTGGGCTCCAGTTGCCATGGAAGCGAGAGGACACAAAGGCAGAGAAGAACCCTGGGAGGAGGGGTTGAGAGACCTGAGAGACCTTTGAGAACGTTCACTTGAAGGGAAGGGCTCTGTCTGACTGGAGGTGAAGGGAGCCCCACAAGTGCCCAGCAGCAGGTCTCCAGGTGGTGGGAGGCAGAGGAGGGGAATGAAACATTTATTATTTGGGCGACTTACGTGTTTCCACCGTGGAATGGTGTTCAACATAAAAGTCATTTGTTCTAGACAGTGAAATAATATTTCTGTGCTGCACTGATTATGCCAGGAAAGGGCACAGATAGCTCCAGCCTGGGAAAGACATACGTAAACCACTTTGGTCTCTCTCAGTTCTTCCTTTCTGTGTGCCCAGTTTTAAAAGCCTCCGTAATTAGATTTTTTAATTGCCCTTTTCCACGTCGCCAGTGTGAACCTGTACTAGTGCCTGCCAGCCCGGCGTGTTCTTAGAAAGATGGGCATGTTTGAGTGAAAGGGGCAGGAGTGGGCTGGGCTGACTGAAGGGAGACGGCCTGGTAAGGATGAGATGTTTTGTGAGGAAAATGTAGTCGTTAAATGCACATTTTGTAAGGGAAGGATCTACAAGAGAAGTTGGGCAGGAGGGGGAGTTACTGAAACTTTCACCACTGCCAGTTCTCT
>NW_015160849.1:18110-44528 GCF_001447785.1 Gekko japonicus | reverse complement strand
AGAAACTCATTAGGATTGGCTACATTAGGGGTGTGTGGCCTAACATGCAAAGGAGTTCCTGCTACAAAAAAAGCCCTTGGTCTTGACAACAAACAAGGTAAACAGAATAAGAAGCAAAAGGTGGGTGTGGCTGGATGACAACACTTCTGGTAACATGGGGGTGCGGCCTAATATGCTAATAAGCTGTGTTGTCAGGGGTGTGGCCTAATATGCTTATAGGTTTCTGCTGTTGGGTGTGGCCTATTATGCTAATGAGTTCCTGCTGGACTTTTTCTACAAAAAGAGCCCTGCGATATTTATTAGCTTCTATGACCAAAGGTCTTAAGCTCAATTATAAAAGATGAATATACATTAGCCCCATAATACAAACTTTATAATAAAAGTTTACAGTCGAAGTAATCAAATCTAAAAGATCTAAAATGTTAAAACAGAAGTCATTAATAAAACTACAATTCATTTAAATATCCATTTAAATCACAATGACTGGGTGCATACCAAATTCTGTTACAGTTGAGTCAAGCCAGATTTTTACAGGTAAAACTACCATTAAAAATTTAGTGACAGAATAAGTGGTTTCAGGACTAGCATCTGCCAACAGATAGGGGACCAACCAGAGTTCAGTAGGTGATCGGTGTTTGGTAAGAGCAGGAGTGATCCAAATCGATCTAGGAGTCGACCACTGATGCCTTCTCTGCCTGGAAGCAAGCACTGAGGGAGGCAAGAGCCTAGCTGGGGGGGAGGAGTGGCCAGCCAGCCTAGTGACTCTTTGGGGAGGAGCTGTGACCATCTGCTCGGCATGTGAAAGGCCCTAGGCTCAGTCTCCGGCATCTCCAGTTGGAAGGGTCAGGCGCGACGCTCCCTCTAAGCTGTGCAGTCTCGTGAGCAAAAATTCTACTCTGTGAGCTGCTGGCATTAAAGCTGTGAGCGAGCCATTGGGCTGCTGCATCGATGAGTTTGCTCCGGAGCCATCTGTCCTGAGTTGAGACAAAAATGTGTGAATGATGGGAAAGAGCTCCTCCTGAGACCCTGGAGAGTCTCTGCCAGTCAGAGTAGACAATACTGACCTGGATGGACCAGTAGTCTGATGTAGTATAAGGCAGCTACTTGTGTCATCCTAACGATGAGGTGGCCCTTGAGGTGCTATGGAGAAAGAGCAAGGTGGGCACTGAGAACAACTGACACTTGAAGGAAATAGCCAACAAGGAAGCAAATAGAGAAACATTTTAAAAAAATAGTCCATGTAGCGAATCAATGTTCCCTCTAAGCTGTAGAGTCTTGGGAGCAAAAATTCTACTTTGTGAGCTACTGACAGTAAAGTTGTGAGCGAGTGATTTAGGTACTGCATAAACTAGTTTGCTCCAGAGCCATCCTTTGTGAGTTAAGACAAAAATGTTTGAGCCGGAGGCTATAAAACTGTGAGCTAGCTCACCCTAACTCAGCTTAGAGGGAACACTGGTAGCGATTAAGAGTGTTGGGCTGGAACAGAGTGGATCCAAAATTCCAAGTGACGCTCACTGCGGTAGCCTCTGGGGCCAGTCATTCTCTTCCAGGAAGAGGGGGGTACAAGGGACATCACTTTGAGCTTTTTGGCTGAAGGGCAGGATAAAAATGTATGAAGGTTCTAGGAGAGACCTAAAATGTCTGCAGCTCACCTTTTGCCTTCCTGTTACTCCCAGGGTGAGAATGTCTGGGCACTGACCCCACCAACCTAGAGTGGTTCTGAACTAGATCCTTTATTTGGTGCCCTGTTGTTTCTAAATTAGTTCTCATAAAATATTTTATTTTGATTCAGCAACTGTATAGAAAGAAGCCAGGGCTAGCTGTTACCTATGCAAAACTACCTCAAAACATGGACAGAAATCGGTACAAAGATGTTTTACCTTGTAAGTATTATATTATCTCTGTGCAATTTCATTTTACTTTCCAAGCACTGTTTTATACATTAGAAAATGGCTACCCTGATACTGCTTATTTTGGCCCATCTTGTTAGCCAACGAATTGTTCATTTACACCATTTTTCAAAATGAACGTGTATTGTTGTGCATATCCTGGGGAGCGGCTTGTTTTCCCAACCCGACCTCTTTGATTTAGGCCTTGATAATCCAGTGTTGTTGGTTTTTTAAAGAACTGTGAAGTTACGTAATTTTACTGCTCTTTGTGTCTTTTCTTTTTTCCCTTCCACCAGATGATATTACCCGAGTAATATTAAAAGGAAATGAAGATTATATAAATGCAAATTATGTGAATGTAAGTAATCCAGTCATCATGTAACACAGCAAAGCAATATCATGTTTAAAAGATGAAGCTGGTAATGGAATCAAAACTCAAATCTCACATACATACAACAGTTTTGATGGGCAGGAGGGCAAAAGCCAGAAATTTCCTTACTCCTGATACAGATATCTTCTGGGAACTTGAAATTATTTGGAAGTAACGAGTTGTCCTTACATTTGAAGATTAAGCTTGAGTTTGACACTGAAGAGTAGGGTGGGAGTCTCAAAGTGGCTTACAATCACCTTCCCTTCCTCTCCCCACAACAGGCACCTTGTGAGGCAGGTGGGGCTGAGAGAGTTCTGAGAGTACTGTGACTGGCCCAAGGACACCCAGCTGGCTGCATGTGGAGGAGGAGTGGGGAATCAAACCCGGTTCTCCGGACTAGAGTCCACCACTCTTAACCACTACACCACACCGGCTCACTGCCATGTTTGTTTATGTTATCACTTGAAATTAATAGTCATTTATAGAAACAATTACCGGTAGGCTTTCTTCCCTTTCTTTACATCTTGGCTAGTATACAGTGCGATTGAGCATCCACAAATGTGGCCCAGTCCTCGTTTGCATCCCTGGAAATAGGGGCATAGCCAGGAAACCTTGGTTGGAGGGGCGCTGGGAAATCTGAAGGGTGGAGGAAAGAGGGAGCAGGGGGGCCAGAGGGGGTGGGGGAGCGAGAGAGAGAGAGATATGCTGTGGACTCCTCCCCCTCTTCTGTCTTTGTGGAAGGTTAAAACAAAAACGGCCCTGTGTCACATGAGCTCTGTGTCCTCCTTCTTGCAACAAGGCTACTATACAGACAGCAATGAATCAACAGTATGGAAGAAGCAGGCAAAAAAGAAAAAAGATACAGAAGTGCTGGGAAATGGAACATAGGTGTCTGTGAGGTTTAGTAGGCTGGGAGCCCCATGGCTTCATGATTCAACATGCACAAGACTACGTTTGGGCCCTCAATTAAGACTCCTTTAAGAATCTTGTGAGAGCAGCCTCCCCACCCACCAGTTGCGCAAGATCTGTATGTAGTTTAAAGTCACCTTAAGGAGGCCATTTCTTCCGGCGCCTGCACCCGAACACTTTCGAAGGCTCTCTGCCGCCTACCTTGCCAGCTGAGCTAGGCATGGCAGGGGGCTTTTTCTTACATCAGTGGATGAACGGGCTTGTCTACTGAACTGCCTGATTTGGCTCTTCCAAAATTTGGGACTAGAACCAGCCAAAGCATTTTTGTTTTGGCCACAGTTGCCATTTGTGGTAGTATTTAAAAGGCGAGACACATGCCAGCGGGTTTAAAACAATACTGAATTGGCAGGCAGACTGGCGAGCGATGGGGCTGCTTTCCTGTCTTTCCAGGGCCTGCTTGGCCATAGCGGGGATTGAGTGCCACAGGGGCGTGAGTGGTGGGGCATAGCTCAAGACTGAGGAGGTGTGACCCCAAAATGCCCTACTATAGCTTTGCCCCTGCCTGGAAGGAGAGGTTTGGCGTCTTTATCAAAAACAAAAACGGAACAGCAAGCCCTTAGTTACAGGGTGGGAAAACTGTGGCCTGGGTCAAGATCCATGGCCTGCAGTGTTGAGTAACAAGTTTTTGCAGACTATATATGATCCACGCCGCATGCAAAACAGATACATTGTGTACTCGTTTTGAAAATTCCTCCAAAACCACATATGGGGATCTGTTTACAAAAGAATTCCAATCACAAGGAGTAAATGCCTGCACGTGGCACCTGGATTCTGATCTGTGTCAAAAACTGTCGAACAATCGAGAGTCTGTGACAGTGTATCTGTTTTATGTGTGTGTGTTTTTTAAAAAAATCCTAAATCTTGAATGACATAATCATATCAGCCACTGAAAAAAAGTGAATTTTCCCTGAGAGTGATCCTTTCCCATAAATAATGCATTTTCTTATGTGGATTGGTCTTTGTAATGGTATTTCTTTTCATGCCATTGCAAAACATTTTGGGTTGCTTTCAATGCTCCCTCTAAGCCGCGGAGTCTTGTGAGCAAAAATTCTACTTTGTGAGCGACTGGCATTAAAGTTGTGAGCGGGCGATTGGGCTCCTGAATAAATAAGTTTGCTCTGGAGCCCTCCTTCCTGAGCTGAGACAAAAAATGTGTGAGCTGGAGGCTAATGAACTGTGAGCTAGCTCACACTAACTCAGCTTAGAGGGAATGCTTTGGTAGTAATACTGCTCTGCCTGGATGGCGGAGGTTAGCCCAGTCTCACCAAATCTCAAAAGCTGATCTGGGTCAGCCCTGGTTAGCACTTGGGAGACCACCAAGGAAGTCCAGGGTTGCTACGCAGAGGCAGGCAATGGTGAACCACCTCTGAGCATCTCTTGCCTTACGGGGTGGCTGCAACTTGATGGCAAAACAACAACAACCGCCGTACTTGAATAATTCTCGGGGTGCAAGAATGATCAGATCTGTATGATAAATTACTGCACATGACCATTCACCATATCATGTGGCCTACAGCGTCAGTGCAGTTCCAGGCAGTTTCCATAGCACACTGCTTCATGTGAAGTGAGCCCTCAGGTTTTATTTATATTAATGCAGAAATAGAATTAAAATGGAATGGCCACTTCCATGCATATGAATTGCTTTAATTTTGATGTAGTGTTTTGGATTGATATTTGAGGACTACTTGAAAAGGTCTTCATAATCTAATTATTGCTGCCCTTGCATTTGTGAACCACTTTTCAAAGTATTGTCTAGTAAGAGCCAATGTTACATGCAGTTTTTTCCTCTCCCGCGACAGATGGAAATTCCTCCCGCTGGCCTTGTGAACAAATATATTGCCACTCAAGGTCCTCTTCCACACACCTGTGCACACTTCTGGCAGGCAGTGTGGGATCACAGGTTATCACTGATTATCATGCTGACAACCCTCACAGAACGAGGACGGGTAGGTGGATTTCTCTTGCTTTTGGCCCATAATCGGGGGGGGGGGGGGGGCGGAGTGTGTGTGTGAGACGAGAGAGTTCCATGTGATGAGGAATGTGGTTTGCTTTTTTTGTTCGGCACTTTTTGGATCCCTACTCTCGTTCTTATAATGTAACCCTATTGTGACTTACGGAGTATCTAAGTCTTGTGCTGAAAGTCATGATTATACGCACTGTACTCTTTGCATGTGTGTGTGTGTTATTTTATCATCTGCAAACAGACATGACTTTATTGAGCTTTCTAACATGAGTAAAAAGATCAAGGCACATCTGTTGTGGTGCTTGTTTATAGCATATGACAAGGAGAATACTGACGGTAGTAACAGAATAGCAGATGGCACAGTCTTCAGAAAATGGGAGACTGCAAATACACACCAGTTGATTTGTACAATGCAACTACACAGTCCAGGAGGGCCCTGGGTATACATTTCCAAGGGCACTCTGAGCCTGATAAAGCCCTTCCCCCATTTAATGTAACCACGAAAGCTTCTGGTTTTTACTTTCGCTGTACGGGTGTCAGAGCTGGAGGCTCTTGCCTCTAATCCAGAGAAATGAATTTTTCATGGAGACCTTAAGCCAGGTTCTTCCTTCATGCCTGAAGTAAGTTTGGTCTTTTGCAAGTCCCAGGAATTCATTACTGCTTTGTTCTGTTCATACCTAACATGCTCTCCAGATCAGAGCTCGAATAAGCTTAGATACGTAGGTCGAATCTGCGTTTATCTTTCCCGGTGTCCCAGCCTTTTGACTCCATCTTCAAAAAAAAGCTGTCTACGTTTGGTGTCGTTTTCACACCTCAAGAGTGCTAGCATACTTTTGCACGTCCACATATGTTTGTTGTCCTTTCGGGGCGGCTCCACTGTCATTGCACCTCTGCCCTGCTTTAAAAGAATCTTCTCCAAACATTCATAGAAGCATAGAGAAAGACAGCGTCACAGAAGCACAAAACTGATTTTAAAATGCAAATGCAGATTCAACGGTAGATTCCAAGACATTGGAGGCTTTGTTGGTCTCCTTTCATGGCAGAGCTTTGAGACAAAAAGGGCCGAGGTAGCTTATGGAATGTTTCAGTTGGTTCACAGAGCACTGAATCAGAGGCCATCAGAATGGATCACAGCTCATCTTCTAAGTAGGGTGGCTATACCTGCTCCATCGTGGGTTGGCTTTCGCCCCCACAAGATGTGTGGAGTGAAAAACATGAGCATTAGTCCACGTACTGGTTATGTGCTGAAACAGGGGTCCCCAACGTGGTGCCTGCCAACACCTTTCCTGGCACCCACCAAGTGTTTTAGAAATAGGGCGAAGGGGAGGGGGGTTGCCCAGCGAGGCTTCTGATTGGCCACTGGCGATTGGGTTGGTTGTGCAGATTTTTAAAAACATTGGTTTGGCAGCAGCTGCCGTCACAGCTCAAGAATATTCACTGTGTGACTGAAGGTATCACCTGCTGTACTGTGTCAGAATTTCAAATCTGCCCACAGGCTCAAAAAGGTTGGGGCCCATGTGCTAGAAGGTCTGTGCCTCTGCACATACAGCATTTGGCTGAGGGGCCCTCTGTAGGATGGACTCTTGACCTTTGGGGATGCCTGCCTGCCTGCCTGCCTGCCGTGGTTACAGCGCTACATCCATGGAGACAATAAATGCTGCCCCCAGATAAAATGGAGGTTTTCCTAATATAAATTCTTGTTCTTAAGGAAAGCACAAGGACACTCTCCTACCTCTTTTTCTTAGGCTGGGATTGATTTCTCGTTGTGAATGGCAGGCAGATGTGGTGGGTGGGGCCTCCTGGAATTTATTTCACTAATGTCCCACCTTTCCCCCCAGTGGGGACTCAAAATGGCTCACATTTCGTGGTCTCTGTGCAGTCCCACACTTGGGGTAGTGTGCCTGCTTTGGTCTCGACCTCGGAAGCTTCTAGAGCTAATCCCCAGCCTTTCTGGCAGGCTTTTTCCTCCACTTTGGGGAGCAAGCATCAACTGCCCATGCCTGAAGCCAAGGAGAAAGCCGCCACCCATTCAGTTCCTTTCTAACCACCATGCCATTCGCACCTCACCGCCTGATCTCCTCAGTCATTGATAGCCTCCTCCTTTCCCTCGTTAGTAAACCCTTTTCTCACCTTTCCTCTAGTCTTTGTCATCTAGAAAACAAAATCATCATCATCATAATTTTGATTGTATAACCGTGAGTCTTCATCTTTGTCTTTCCCTTCCCTACCTCCTGTTTTCCCCTCCGTACGGGCGGCGTATGGAAGGAGCTATTCTCCGGTGGTCCAGGAGTGGGGCAATCCTCCTCCACTTTGGCATCCTCTAAGCTGAAGAACGATAAACTGGCTAAGCGCGCATTGAGTTCGATTCCGAAGCATCTGCAATCAAAGCCTTCCAAGCACTCAAAGCTGCTACCAACCCCAGAGTTGACCCCAATAGTACCAGTAGTCATTACTGGCCTGATTTACTTCAACTCTGTCTACTCAACAAGCCTCAGCACCCGATGTCCAGCCTCTGACTAATGATGCCGCATTAACTAACGGTCCCCCAGCTACATCGGAGCCAATACTCTTGGGCAACAGGCAATAGCCATCCTATTGTGTTCCCCATTCAGATGAAATGCTATTGACAACTACTCTTTGAGTGCAGTTCTCCAACCAGTTTCCTATCCACCTAACTATCCTAGAGTTCAATCCACAGTCCTCTAGTTTACCCATCAGAACATCATGGGGAACCCTGTCAAAAGCTTTATTTAAATGGTACAACATTCAGTCAACAGAGGCCAAGTTCTTTCTTTCCAGTCCACAACCCAACTGTGTCATAGTGCATTCGTCCACAAAGTTGAAACAAAATCGGCATCTGATGCCTCCTGATCAAGAAGGTGGAAAAATTGATATTCTTGCCCAAACGGTTTGCTCCCTAATCTCAATGGTATTGAAACTTTAGACCTACTTGTCCTACTTCTCTGCATAAACTGTCCATCTAGCAACCCAACTGGTTTCTCTCATTTCTCACCTGCCACCAGAACATCAGGACACAGTCACACCACTGGCCCAGGAGATTTGCAGGGTGTCCAAATAACAGATAAGTAGTGTCCGTCACACTGTTTCCTGCCTCTCCAGAATATTGGTCACCTCCATGGCTGTGCGTCATTATGCCTGGCTGTGCTCTAAATCTTTATAGCCTGATATATAGAAGATCTGCCTTTTGACTGTGATTGGTTGTTCCATGAATCAGCAGATAAAACCCCAGCTTCTGTTGACAATAGTAGGAAGAGGGCAAGAAATCTGGGCATTTCTCAGTTGTCCACCAATCGGCAGTCAAAATCCAAGAACTGGAAGCCTCCCTATAATAGGCATCAGTGCTCCCCCCAGTCATCTGAACGTTGGAAGAAACATTCCCTGCCTTCTAAGATGGCCTACCAACCTAAGGCCAAGACACCTTATTCCAAGCAGCCTACCCAAAACCCTAAGCAATCACTTTGACTTCTTTGCCCACCATGCTGGAGCCACTCCACCTACCGTCACTCCGTCCTTTGGAATCAGGTTGTGTCCCTACCTCACCAACTGGGAGTCTATAACATCAGACACCTCACCATCATCAGGGTGGGAAACACCACGGACACCTGTGTCCTCACCATCATCAGGGTGGGAAACACCATAGAGTTTATTTCACTACCCCAGACTCCCCACTTCGTGACAACACCTCTGCCCCAGCCCTCCTTGCCAGGGGAACGGATGAACAGATCCCTGACATTCTCCACCATCAGGGGTATTACTCCAGATACTTTATAGTTCCAAAGCAAGATGGGGGCAAATATCCCATCAAGAAAATGAAAGTTTGCATAGTGACCCTCAGCCGGGCTTCCACTGATTCCACCGAAGGTGTGGCTGGCATCTGTAGATCTCAAAGATGCATACTTCCACGTCAACATCACTGATTCCTTTGTTTTGCTGTTGGTCCTCTCCATTACCAACACCGGGTCCTTTCTTTGGGCTCTCGACAGCCCTGAGGGTATTCACAAAATGCATGGTGGTGGTAGCAGCTGCTCTGCGGATGCAGGGTGTCTCTATCTTCCCTTATATCGACAATTGGTTCCTGGTGGACCCTCTGCTCAACAACTCAACAGGGATATCAGCTCAACCATGCAGCTGATCGAGAATCCTGGCCTCTGCGTAAATTATGAAAAGTCATTGTTTCGGCCCATCCAAGTCTTGCAATTCATTGGGGCACAGATCAACGCTGTGAAGGAAAGGGCATTCCTCCCATGGACAGAGCATCAAGACTCCAGACCTCTGCTTCAGCGTTCCTTGCATGCCCCACGCAGACCACTTGCTCTGTTCAGCATCTTCTTGGCCTGATGGCCTCAACAACTTTCATGGTCCCCCCCGGCAAGGTTGTGGACGAGACTGCTTCAGACCTGATTCATACGTCATTACAATTTTGGAATCTCAGTCAACAATTGTCACCATCCCTCAGAGTGTCAGCCAGTCAATCCAGTGGTCGGCCTCCCTGGACAACCTTCTACATGGCATGCCCTTTAGACCACTGGTTCCACAGGTTGCCATCTTCACGGATGCCTTGCTCTGGGGCTGGGGAGCCCACTGTGAGGGTCTTCACATTCAGGGTCACTGGTCTGCAGTTCAGCAGTGATACCATATCAGCTGCTTAGAACTTCTTGGAATACACAGAGCATTGATGTGATTTTGCCCCTTGGTGCAGGGCAAAATGGTACAGGTTGCCACCGACAGTGTGGCAACCATGTATTATAGAAACAAGCAAGGGGGACAGCATCGACCAAGCTCTGCAGATTGGCTGTCACACTATGGGACTGGTGCCTGCTGCACAAAATATCGTTGACTGTATGTTCCAGGCATACAGAACACACAAACAGACGACCTGAGTTGGACCAGCTGTGTCAAACACAAGTGGTCCATCAATATGAGTAGCCTGAAATCGATCCTCAATGCCAAATGTGCAGTTTTCTATACCAGGTGTCATCTGTTGAGCACAAGTGGTCCATCAATATGAGTAGCCTGAAATCGATCCTCAATGCCAAATGTGCAGTTTTCTATACCAGGTGTCAACCAATGGGGGGGTGTCTCTCGGGGACGCTTTCCTCCATTGGTAGACAGGACCTTTCTTCTACATGTCCCCCCATGTCCCTTGATCCCACACTTCCTGCAGAAGATATTACTCGACAAAATGCCTTGCATCCTTGTGGCCCCATGGGACGATACAGAAGGTTTCCTCCAGCTCCAGAACTGTTGTTCCAACAGGGTAGCAGAATTCTCCACCACAGCCCATATTTCCTCAGTCTGACAGTGTGGAAGATTTCATCCTGACCTTCTCACTAACATCCTCCTCAATGCAAGGAAGCCTTCCATGCGTTGTTCTTACAAACTGAAGTGGAAATGTTTTGTCATTTATGCTTCTGCTCGTAACATCCACTCTCAGTCAGCTTCTGTGTTGGACGTTCTGTCCTACTTAGTCTCTCTCCAACAATCTGGCCTTGGTTTCTGCTCTATCAAGGTGCTCTTAGTGGTTATTTCAGCCTACCACAACCTAATAGATGGACACTCCCTCTTCTCCCACAGAACCATGAAAACCTTTCTCAGAGGCATATTAAAACTCTATTCTCCAAGGAAACCAGCGGTCCTTGACTGGAGTCTTTCTCTTGTGTTTGCTAAACTGATGGGCATACCATTCAAGCCCATGGTGACCTCCTCTTTCCATATGCTGTCATGGAAGACTACCCTCCTGGTCGCTATTACGTCTGCCAAGAGAGCCAGTGAACTGTGCACTTTCCACTTCAATGTGTCCTATGCTGTGCTTCATAAGGATAAGATGATTCTACACCGTGATCCTTCCTTCTTGCCAAGGGTTATTCCCTCTTTCCATCTATCACAACCGACTGTGTTACCTATCTTTTCCTCAGACCCTGTTGATGATGCTTATCATGCCCTACATACTCTGGATGTCCTCAGGGCTCTTTCCTTTTATTTGGACAAGTGGACCCACACTTGTTCATCTCTTACTCCCACAAGATTTCTCCCCATCAGCTATCCAAATGGATATCCTTTACCATCCACTTACGTTACCAATTGGCTGGTAAACCCTTGCCAGTGCACCCCTGGGCTCACTCCATAAGGGCTGTATCTGTTTCTACAGTGTTCCTGGCTGGCATCCTGATTGACAACGTCTGTAGCACTTTCACTTGGCCGACTCCTTTAACGTTCTCACCACACTACGTCTTGGACGTCAGAGCATGCCAGGATGCCTCCCTTGGCCAAGCTGTCCTCTGAGCCATCTTCCAGTGAAGCCGTTTCTGCTTGGCATCCTTTGACGAGCCTAAAGGTTTACATAATAGGGCATATGACTATTTGGTGTTAATGGGTCTGCACTGCTTGCTAGCACCCACCATCCTACCTAGTTCCAGCTCGTTAGTCACCCAAGTGTGGGACCGCCCAGAGACCTCAAAGAAGATAAACCGGGTGCTTAGCTGTAACTGATGATCTTCAAGTGGTCATCTGTGCAATCACACATGCCCACTGTCACAGGCTGGGCTGGGCCGGGCCAGGAGGCAGGAGTCAAGTCTGGTCTGGGAGTCATAGCCAGAAAAGACAGAACAGCAGCTGAGTCGAGGGCCCAAGAGAGTGGTCGTCCGAAGCAAGAGGTCAGGAAGCGAGGAATCCAAACAAGAGTGACGTCCAAGAACAGGAGCTGAGGGTGGACGTGAGATCGGCACGAATGCGACCCGTTGCTTCCACGGAGAGCCCACTCCCAAACGGGAGCTATATAGGTGTCAGGTTCCCAGTGATTCCACTCTCAGTCCACAACTCAGTCCACAAGTCCATGAAAAGTTTATTCATGGAAAGAGATTTGGATTTCTGCAAGGATGAGGTTCTTGCTAAGACTAGGGTACAAAAGTGAAAGTAATTCAAGGTATAGTCAAACGCTACATTCCATAGGTACGTTATCCACCCCCCCCCCTTCTCACAATTGCTTCTAGTCAACTAGCCCTGTGAAAGTTGTTGTCTAAAGACTAGGCCCTCCTAGAGGCACACTTGTTATGGGAAAGGCGTTAAAAAGCAAAGGCGTCTATTCTACCCCCTCATTCACGCATCTGCATTCACACCTTCCTCCACCCGCAGGAATGACAGCGAGGGCGGAGGGGAGACAGAAAGACATAGAACAGGTGGAGTCATCAATTGCAATACATTGACCAGTTCAACCATAGCTTAGCCCGAGTCTGACAATAGGTCTCCAGCAGTGCTTCCCTAAGTGGTGGTGCTGCTCCTGTTGTTACTCAGGGCTCAGCGCCTGCCTTCCTTGCCAGAGTGTGTCACAGGCTGGGCTGGGTTGCTAAGTCCTTGCGGAGCCGCTCCCTCAGCCGGGCAACCCATGGAGGTGAATCAAGCGGGCTTTTCGTTTGCACCTGTGCCTCATTGGTTGCTGCAGGACCAGGTGCAGGGGTTACTGACTCAGGTGCTGACGGCGGCAAGCTGTCAACTCCCGAGGTGTCAGAGGGGCCAGGTTGCAGCTGTGGTGATGCTGGCAACTCCGGCTGAACAGCCAACTTGGGCAGGGGCCCGACGCCATCGCTGACGCCCATGACACCCACCAGGCCTTCCCCACTGCTGGCATCTCTCTGTCACTTAACCTTGAGTTGATGAGACTTACTGCTGCCAGCTGGAAGAAACTGAGTGGGTGGCGGCTTTCTGCTCAGCTCCAGGCATGTGCAATCAATGCCTTCTCCCCAGAGTGGAGGAAAAAGCCCACCAAAAAGGCTGGAGATCAGCTCTAGAAGCTTCCAAGGTCAAGTCGAGTGCAAGCGCAGTACCCCAAGTGTGTGACTGCACGGATGACCACTTGAAGATCATCAATTACAGGTAAGCAACCTGTTTTTCTCTTCTCTGTTTCCTCCCCAGTTCTTTTCGTCTCTTGAGTTGTTAGCATACTGTTGTACTGCTGCTTGCCAATTGCAACGCTTTTTTGTTTTCATCAGTTTTATGTAGATTTAGGTCTCCCTTTCCCACCCACCCCAGGCCCGACTGGGCAATAGGGGAGCTCTTTCACAAGCAGTAAGTCATCTGATGGCTCTGTCCCCTGACTGGATGGGAGGGGATATCCCAAAGGATAATGAATACTGCCTCCCTCAGGAACAGGAGCTAACAGATCACTTTAGTGAGTGAAATTGCCCACAAAAAGCGCAAGTGGTTAACCTTCTAAAGTAATTTTCCCCTCGAGTCTATTTTAGTTAGTGACAGCTGTCCAAACTTAGCTGTGTCCATTAAAGCATGAGAAAGGATACAAAAATTAAAGTTGCTAGAATACATTTTATGTTTTCTCCTGATCAGAGAACCCACATGTTCTTATTGTGGAAGCAGCCAGTTTAGGGTGGGCCCCTTTTTCTACCTGCATTAATGATCCCCTCCCCAAATTGTTATAGTTCAGATTACCATAACCAGCAAACAATTGCCAAAAGTATCCTTAAGGTAGCATTAAACAATCCATAGAGCAGACATGATTTTGCCCCAGAATCTCCTGCTTTGCTCCATAGTGAGGGGAGACCTCACAAGCTTAGGCCCACCCTCAGTACTGGGGGCAAACTAGCAGGTCCACAGCCTTGGTTCTGCAAAACTGGTATTGAAAACTTAGTTGTCATGATTATATAGGACAAATTTAATAAAAAGGATGCACTGTTCTTTGTTCTTGGCATGTGCAATTTATAGTAGTATTAAATAAGGACATGACTGAGGTAATATATTGCCATGTAGATGCTTCTGAATGGAGAACAAGAATATAATGTCATCCCCCCCCCTTGTCTTAGACCAAATGCCATCATTATTGGCCTGACCCTCCAGACATCATGGAGTATGGCAACTTCCGTGTCAAGTGTCGGTCTGAAGATTGTACCATTGCCTACGTGTTTCGAGAAATGGTTATTACGAATATTGAAGTAAGTGGTTGATGTCCAACTAATATTTCTTGTTGTTGCAAAATGCACTAACATTGTAGTGAATTATATCTGAATAGGTTTTGAAGGAGTAACTGTGTATTTTTTCCCCATTTCTTAATTGTGCGTGTGTTCACCAATGCTCCACTCACATACTATATATCTCCTGTCAACTCTGTGTACAGTGAGATTGGGAAGAGAGCTCAGGTGCTTCCATGGCCTCCCCCATACCCTCCAGCATGCGCGTGCATTTTGACACACCCACAAAAGAGGAAACAGCATGGTTTGGCCACAACTGCTATCCATAGTTTGTTTCCACTTGGGTGAGCCCCTGAAACAGCTTAAGCGCACTTGCATGATCCCTGCTCTCCCTTCCTCATCTTCTCATATTTGGAAAGCTGACTAATATTATACAGTTTTGCAGCCAACCATAGAGTATGATTACATCCAACTGTCAAACTGTGTTTTCCACTTGATCCAGAAGTCGGAATGTCAAAACACTGTTATAACACTAAGCTTGGAGCAAAAGCACAAGCCGTAATTTTGTGGTTCTTCAGAAAGAGAAACAAATTAATTAGCTCTCTGTGTGGAGCAGGGGAGAGGTGGCATGAATGAGACTGAGGCTTCTTCAAGCCTTGTTCGCTTAGCAGCAAACCATGGTTTGCCTTTGCATCCGGACTATTAACCGAAAGCGAGAGACAAAGCAAACGGCTTCGCTGAGATATCCCACATTTGTTTGAAAAAAAGGCCCTTCTGATTTGCTTGCAGTGCTTATGTGCAAGGCTATGGTTTGAGAGAGGGAGGAATGCCCAACTCCTGACTTTGCTGCCCATAAACATACCACCCAGTTAGGGTTGCCAACCTCCAGGTGGTGGCTGGTGATTTCCCGCTATTACACCTGATCTCCAAGCATCTGGAGAAAATGGCTCCTTTGTTAGGATGTAAACAGCTGTGCAAGTCCAGCTAGGTGACTTGCTTGACAGGGCATTTCTTTAATACAGTAATATTTATTCTGTTAGGATGAAGGGTTGTTACTTACAGCTGGGCAGTTCACTTTCGTATTTGATCTACTGTAATTATGGTATAACAACTCAATTAGAACATGCTATTTTCAAATTGTTTACACACACACCCCCAATTTTTTATTGTTGTTGCATCAGGTAACTATAACGTGCTGCTAACATTTTGTGTTTCGTTGCTCATATGCCACGTTGAGTATAAAAATAACTCAGTGCACAGAGAAGTGCTTTGAGCACTTAAAATGTGCTCTATGAATGCTAAGGTTATGATGGCTATTATCAAATAAACTCAGTAATAACCATTTAGCATTCTTTTTCTTTAAGGATTACTTTCTGTAGGACTGAGAAAGGAAAATGTTACAGAGCTTGATTACAAGTTTATCTCCTAGCAGTCAATTCTAAGAGGTGAACTATATTGAGAAAGCATTTTGAAAGAGACTTGTAATGGAGTCCCAGTGTGCCACGGGTGACTCCTCCTGGGCTGAATAATCTGTACGTGACACTATTCTGTCTTGATAAACAACTGAATTATAACAAGATCATTGGACTCTTGAAGGGACTAGCCATAGAATTACAGCAGTTGTATTTCTAGGATCATTTTGAGGAACAAAGAAAACATTTCAGATAAGAACCCCCAGAAGAGCTGTACTTTCAGCAGGGCTACATTGACACAGAGCGACTGAGACACATCTGCTCTGAAGAACAGAAAAAGGTTCAGACAATGGATTCTATAAATAATAGGCCACAAGCCAGCTCATGGTACCTCTTGTGAGATTTCGGCTTTGAATCCCGTGAGTTTGAACTGGCAATTATGTAACTAATCCCCGAAATGAAAGTTATCTTTCTATGGCTCGTAATGCCTTGTGTAAACAAATGTGAAAACATTTGATGCATTTCAGACTGAGGAAGAACACACCGTCACTCATCTCCAGTATGTGGCTTGGCCTGATCATGGTGTTCCGGATGATTCTACAGACTTTTTGGAATTTGTGACCTACGTGAGATCAAAGAGAGTGGGAAATGAGCCCGTTCTTGTTCATTGCAGGTACTAGCTGTTGCTGTGTGTGAACAGCCCCGTAGCCAGAAATTTGGGGGAGGGCAAAGAGGGGGCAGTTTAGCATGGCTGATTTCATTAACATAGCTGATTCAATTGCTGGAGCCGATTTAATTACCGGTCTTCAATGTTTTGGTAAGGAGGCAGAACTTACAAGGATGTTCGTATCTTCAGGCAAGAGCTCCTGGGACCAGAACTTCACTGCTGTCCCATGAATATAGCACATAGGTAAAGGTAAAGGTTCCCTTGCTCGAAAGCCAGTCGAGTCCGACTCTAGGGTTGCGGTGCTCATCTCCGTTTCAAAGCTGAAGAGCCAGCGCTGTCCGAAGACGTTTCCGTGGTCATGTGGCCAGCATGACTAAACACAAAGGCGCACGGAACGCTGTTACCTTCCCACTGTAGTGGTACCTATTTATCTACTTGCAATTTCTTGCTTTCGAACTGCTAGGTTGGCAGGAGCTGGAACTAGAGATGGGAGCTCACTCGGGCACCCGGGTCTCGAACTGCTGAACTACTGACCTTCCACAGCCTGCAGTTCAGCGTCTTAACCACTTGAGCCATCGCATACAAATAACCTTTAAAGAAGCATGTGGAGGGGACTTATTTGCATCTTATATCCAGTTACTTTCAGTGCAGTTTTATGCACATCCCACTGTATTAAATTCTCTGGCTGCCCCCTCCTCTCTGCAGCTGTGGAGAAGTCCCAAACCCGCCCCCACCGAGGGAGCTGAGGGGAGCTGCACCAAGCCCGCTTCATTGCCTGTCACGGCTCGACTCTGCGGCTCCTGCCCCGAGTGCGAGCGAGGAGAGCCCAGCACAGGATGGGACAGGAGCCAGTGCTCACAGCCTGCTACCTTCATGCCATCCTCCTCTGGCTGCGAAGGCAGAGAGGCAGCTGCCGCTCTTGCCACTCCCCTCCGAACCAGCAGCCCCAGTCTCCCTCTGCCTCCCCGGGGAGGGGAGGAGGAGCCAGGAGAGGAGGGGGCGGGGACTGGGAGGAAGCAGGGCAAGTTCTGGAGGGGGCATCGCCCCAAAGGCCCCCATGGGCCCATACATGACAATGCTTGACCCACTGTTCTATGATAATACTGGAGTGTGTGTTTATGCGTATTATAACTGTTCGTGTTATTTCAGGTTTGTTTGGGGAACATTCAGAAGTAGTTGAAGTGATAGGAAGTTAGAGCCCAACTGGGCAAGACATTGGTACATCCATGAGCAGGTCTACCCAGCTTCTTTTTAAGGGAGAGGGGTGGAATAGCTTTTGCACTGTCGTTCTTGCCATCAAAACTGAATCTGAACACCCAAGTTGCTATTAATCTTCCAAGAAAAAAGGCAGGGAGGATTCAGTATCTAAAGTGCTTGGAAGGCTCAGGGGTACAATCCTTTCCCCCTTTTATGCCCCCCCCCCATCCTAACCTGGGCATTGTACAGCTGCTAATTCCCTCTGTTTACAAATTCCCCAGCATCTCGCTTAGCCTAGCCCTATATCAGGGGAGGGAAAGAAACCGCAAAGATGATGCATAGGGTGTTGGGTGAGGGGAAGGAAGGGGTGGTATTCTGAACCAGAACAAGAAAATCATATCATGAGATCACGTGAAAACTCTATTGATTTCCGCACCCAATTTCTAACAGCATCCAACCAAATGACCCTGGAATCTCACAAGTGGGGGGGCATGAAGGTGGTAGTCCTCTGCTATTTGTCACTCAGATCAAAGTATTTGGTGGTATCCTGGTGGTGTCTTGTTCATGAGCATGGCATTCCGTTTAGCTGAAGTGGCTCAGAATTGTTGATTCACTTATCCTTTATGAATTCATCCAGTCCTGGACTTCTCAGCATCTTTCAATACTGTAGATCATGATATTCTTTTGGACCATCCTTTTGGGCTAGGAGTGGGAGACACCATTTTATGGTGGCTTCAGCCCTACCTGGAAGGTGGATTTCAGGAGGTGGTGCTGGCCTGTGGGGAACATCTTGTTCTCCATGTTTTTCAACATATACATTAAGCCACTGGGTAAGGTCATCTGGAGATTTGGGCTGAGTTGTAAATCAGTATGCAGGTGGCACTCAGCTCCACTTCACACTTCCAGTAGATCCTTTGTTGTTGTTCAGTCACACAGTCGAGTCCGACTCTTCACGACCCCATGGACCACATCACGCCAGGCCCTCCTTTATTCTGTCGTGTTCCGGAGTTTGCTTAATTTCATGCTTGTTGCCTCGATAACACTGTTTAACCATCTCATCCTTTGCCGTCCCCGTCTTCTTTGACCTTCAATTTTTCCCAACATCAGGGTCTTCACCAGTGAGGGCTCCCTTCTCATTTGGTGGCCAAAGTATTTGAGCTTCACTTTCATTATCTGGCCTTCCAGGGAACAGTCAGGGTTGATTTCTTTTAGGATTGACTGATTTGATCTTCTTGCAGTCCAAGGGACTCTCAAAAGTCTTCTCCAGCACCATAGTTCAAAAGAATCTATTCTTTGGCGCTCAGCCTTCCTTATAGTCCAACTCTCAGCCATACAGTACTACTGGGAATACCATTGCTTTGACCATGCGGACTTTTGTTGGCAGGGTGATGCCTCTACTTTTAATTATGCTGTCAAAGTTTGCCATTGGTTTCCTCCCAAGGAGCAGGTGTCTTTTAATTTCATGGCTGCAGTTACCATCTGCAGTGATCTTGGATCCCAGGAACATGAAGTCTGTCACTGCTTCCACAACTTCTCCTTCTATTTGCCAAGGAGTGATAGGGCCGGATGCCATGATCTTAATTTTTTTGATGTTGAGTTTCAAGCCAACCTTTGCACTCTCCTCTTTTACTCTGAGCAAGAGGCTCTTTAGGTCATCTTCACTTTCCCAGTAGATCCTAGAGCAGGTCTAAAAACCCTGAGTCAGTGCCTGGAGGCAGTTTTGGGGTAGATGTGGGCTAATAAACTGAAGTTGAATCCCAGTAAGATGGAAATTCTACTGGTAAGTGGAAGGATTGATATGGGATTTAAAGTGTTCCCAGTTCTAGATGTGGTTGGATCCCGAAGAAATAACAGGTCCGTATCTTGGGGGTGTTCCTGACCTGAACCCAGGCCGATAGCTGGGTAAGCAGGTGACAGCGGTGACCCAGGAGTGCCTTTTGCCAGCTTCGACTGGTTAGCCTGTTGCCATTCCTGGGCAGGAAAGATCTCACCATTGCCTTGCATTTTCTGATGACCATGTGCTCTGTGTGGGGCTGCCCTTGAAAAGTGTTCAGAAACATCAGTTGGTACACAAAGCTGCTGTCAGGTTGTTGACTGAAGTGGGTCGTACGGACTATATCACTCCATTGTTGGGCCATCTACGGTGGCTCCTAATTTGTATCCAGGTGCAATTCAAGGTGTCAGTGTTGACCTTTAATGCCATATATGGTTTGGGAACAGCATACCTTAAGGAGTGCTTATTCCCATACTGCTAAGGTCAGAGGCCCTGGTTTGGATGCTCCCCCACCTGCCTTCTGAGGTAAGATGGGCGGCAACCTCTGAAAGGGCCTTCTTGGCCGTAACACCAAAATTAGGGAATATTCTCCCCAGGGAGATTCATCTGTCCCCTTCTATCATTGACTTCTGCCAGCAAGGGAAGGTGTTTTTCTTGTTTCATCTGGTCACCCTTCAATGATTCCAAGCTCTTTCCTGCCCTATGTTTTAATTGCAGTTTTGGTGTGTTTTTTTACATATCACGGTAGTTTTGATTTCGCAGGCTCCAGCTCCTATGGGGGAGGGGAGGTCTCGCCGTCGGCACCCCACTCCCACATTAAATAACTACGCGCACACTAGAATTCGGGAAATATGTGGAGTAAATTGGCCACAACTTTATTTATTACAGCTGTAAGAAACATTGGCACAGCAGGGGACCCGCTGGATCCTGTGCATCAGCTGGCCCTCTGCCAGCCGATGTACCGTCCGTCACCCAGCCAGCCGGCATGGGTCGCAAACGTGGGATGGCGGGTTGTTGGACGACTTCCCCCTTGGTGTTCTCCCCCGCCATCCGGTCATGAGGGATATCACTGGTAGTCCTTGAGCAGGCTTGCTCCCCATCATCCCTTGTGCCAAGACCCCATGAAGGGTCCCCATATCCAGGAATTGGCACGCCGGCCAAGTTCCATAAATGGATCCGGCCCCCATGCTGTTACCCGCCAACAGTTGTGACAAGACGTTTGGCATAAAATACATAGAACAGCATCCTTTGGCTAACACAATATTCTTCCTGCTCATTAACATCCTCCCTCCGGCTCTCCCTGCCTTGACCAGCCCTGCAGACGTTGGGCCACATTGAGTTGGGCTCTTTTGCCTAATTGGTTTTATGATATTATTTCTATAATGTTTTGTTCTTAATTGTTAGCTGCCTTGGTAACCCTGATTGGGCAGAAAGATGAAAATAAATTGTGCAAATCAAGAAATAAAGCTATTGTTAGTGGCTGTCACCATGTCTTGTGGAAGTAAATTCCATAAATTAACGCTACACTGGGCTTGTGCCAAGGTTTCTGGGCCCCAGGAAAGAGATCTGTAGCGGACTCCTGCCCTTTCTAAAAGGTGTGTGACTCACCGACACATTTACCAATATGATATAGGCCATCCCTGACCAACAAAATCCTTCTGCAGTTTTTTCAGACAATAAGGGACACTCACAAAATGGTGAAATTCTAAAACTGGGAAGACATTTCAGTCTCCCAAGGCCGGTCTGTTGCCTTTGAGTTACCACGCATCAACACAAAGACTTCAAAGAGAGGCTGTAACATGAATGACAGGCTGGAAACCTAGGTCTTACACTGGTTTTCCTCTCTGTTCTACTCTGCTGCTCCACAAAATAACCAATATTAAGCATAATATTTATTTTGAATAACTCAAACCATTAATTGCGAAATCCTATGCCACTCATGCATTACTTCCCTTGCAAGTGTGCAAAGGGCATGTTTCTGAAATGATTTAACGGGTTCTGCTCTATTCAGTCTCCCTTTTTGTATTTTCAAGAGATTTCTGGGGTAATGAACTGTCAAGGTTGTGATAATAAGAATTCAGTACAAAGCAAATGCCTTTTTTTTAAATACACCATTGTTGCTTGCGTCTTGCAGTGCTGGAATAGGCCGGACTGGAGTATTGGTTGCTATGGAAACAGCTATGTGCTTAATTGAAAGAAACCAACCTGTTTATCCACTTGATATTGTACGAAAAATGCGAGAGCATCGTGCTATGATGGTGCAGACATCGGTAAGTGAGAGGGAGGGGGAACCTCTTTCCCGTTGGTGTGATGAACTGCCCTCGTTTCGGTATAATTAAGTGTCTTACAAAAAACTGGCTGATTTATAAGATCACTTTTTTTTTACATTGTACAAAGATTGTCCATGGGTGACTTGGGCATTTATTAGCATAACTTGTTTTTAACTTCTTTCATGTATCTGTTAAAGCAAATCTATTGCCTTCTCACCATGCAAATGGACATTATTTTCAACCAATGTTACCACATTTTCTATATTTTTATTATTTAGCATGGTAAGAGATAAATATCTCTCAGATAAAAAGTATTACAGTATATATACATTATGAACAGTGTCTTGAAAGAGATTTGTAGATTTCTGGAACATGGACAGCTCATTTGTAGAACAAGGAACTGTCTTGAAATCACATACACAGGACGATTACCAGGTTATCTGTCAATGATATCCAATGTTTCCCAGTGATAGCGGTCGCAGATAAAATAAAAGTTTCTGAAATTTATGCCTGTTTATTGGCATACGTCAAGCTGCTAATATTTTGAAGTTTCACAGTAATGTTAGTCTTCCCTCCAAGTTTCCTTGAAGCATTTTCAAAAATATTTGCTCATGAAATACTGTTCACAGTTAACAAATATCTAGGTACGTTATAGAGATGCAATTAAGGTGCAGCCAAGTATATTAATCCATGTGCACGCTCCTATTATCGAGAAAAATCTTCTGTTAAGCCTGTAACTCATAAGAACATAAGAGGCGCCAATGTTGGATCAGGCCAAAGGCCCATCCAGTCCAACACTCTGTGTCACAGAGTGGCCAAAAATACCAGATGCCATCAGGAGGTCCACCAGTGGGGCCAGGACACTAGAAGCCCCCTCCCACTGTTAGCCCCCCCCCCAAGCACCAAGAAGACAGAGCATCATTTGCCCCAGAGCCCCTATCTATACCTTGTGGCTAATAGCCACTGATGGACCTCTGCTCCATATCTAATTCCCTTTTGAAGCCATCCATGCTTGTAGCCGCCACCACCTCCTGTGGCTGTGAATTCCATGTGTGAATCACTCTTTGGGTGAAGAAGTACTTCCTTTTATCCGTTCTAACCCGACCGCTCAGCAATTTCATGGAGTGCCCACTCGGGAATACAAGACTCTGAGCAGTCACTTTCCTGTAGCTCACTGATTACTGTGCTCTGGGAGTTCTGCTGTTTGTACCCTATATATCTCTGAGGCTCAGGGATACTTTAAATATTATTCTTATTATTATTGCTTTATTATTTATTAAACGTATAGACCACCCTCCCCCGAAGGGCTCAGGGCAGTGTACATCATATTTCAAACTTAGAATAGACTGAAGAAATACAATAAATAGTAAAATGAATACGTGGCAGATTATAGCTAAAACAATATCATTCTCCAGATAAAATCCAGATAAAAATTCCTCTCCCTCCATAGGGTGAATTGTAGACTGGGCATTGTGAAGGCTCCGGCAGAATCTGAATGAAAACCGTTGCTTTCCTCAGCCATAGGCCTGGCAGAACATCTCTGTTTTATACACCCTGTGAAACTGAACTAGGTCCTGCAGGGCGCTGATGTCATTGGGTAGAGTCCCACCAGGCTGATGCCAGGGCCGAAAAGGCCCTGGCTCTAGTTGAGGACAGCTGGATGTCTTTTGGGCCAGGGATCACCAGTAGATTTTGGTCTCCCAAGCATAAAGCTCTTCGGGGGGGGGCATACCTGGGGAGGTGGTCCTGTAGGCACATTGGTCCCAGACCATTAAGGGCTTTAAAGGTAAGAACCAAAACCTTGAAGTGGATCCGGTACTCAACTTGGAGCCGGTGCAGCTGGGGAAGCACAGGCTGAATGTGGGATGTCATTGGGGTGCCTGCGAGTACCCACACTGCTGCATTCTGGACAAGCTGTAATTTCCAGATCAGCTTCAAAGGTATCCTTGTGCAGAACAAGTTGCAGTAATCTAGCCTTAAGGTGACCGTTGTGTGAATCTCAGTGGCCAGATCTGGGCTAGAGAGGAAGGGGACCAACTGCCTGACCTGGCAGAGTTGGGAAAATGCCAGCTGGGTGATGTTTGCAACCTGGGCCTCCATTGATAGAGAGAGGACTCCAGGAGCATGCCCAAGCTCTTGACAGCTGACACTGGTGTGAGTAGCATGCCATCAAGTGCAGGAAGTTGTCACCCCAACTTTGGATTGCCCCCCTAGCCACAGGACTTTGATGGATTCAGTCTCCGCTGGCTCGGCTTCAGCCGTCCAGCCACAGCCCCCAGTCCCACAGCCAAGATAGGTGTGGCAGTAGCTGTCTGTCCATCCATCAACAGATATAGCTGGGTGTCATCAGCGTTCCTGGTGACAACCCAGCCTGAAACTCCGCACCAGCTGGGTGAGAGGGCACATATAGATGTTAAATAACATGGGAGAGGGGATTGCCCCTTCGGGAACCCCGTACACCAAGAGGTGGCAGGGTGACACCCTCTCTCCCAGTGCCATCCTCTGTCCCTGACCCTGGAGAAATGAAGTTAACCAGTTTAAGGCTACTCCACAAACCCCTACATCGGCAAGGTGGTGGGCCCACAGGTAAACACTGCAGTCAGATCTAACAATAATAGCAGCCCTGGCCCATCTCAATCCAGCTCTCTGTGGAGATTGTCTGTGAGGGCGACCAGCACCATCTCCGTTCCATGGCTGGGGCAGAAACCGGACAGGAATTGGTCTAGAGCCGATGTTTCCTCCAGGAAACAGTTGAGCTGCTTGGTCACCACTCTCTCAATTACCTTGCCCAGAAACGATAGGTTCAAAACTGGGTGGTAATTGGCCAGATCCAGAAGATCTAAAGTTGGCTGTTTAAAGAGCGGTGTTGTCACGGCCTCCTTTAATCACCCTGGATAGACCCTAGAATCAAGGAACAGATTGATAATGTCCATCAGGGCCGCGCCCCCCAGGATCCTGTCGCGTCAGCCCAAGAAGGTTGGCACTGAGTCCAAAGGTGGCCCCACGTTCCCTTACTGTATCGACTGTGGCGGGGCCGGTCACAGCAGAGTGGCAGGACTTTGTCTGCAGAAAAGCTTGCAAATGCCTCACAGGTAAGGGACAGATTTCTTGTATTTTGGGTTCTCCCTGAGAGGGAGGTTAGGGTCCTAATTACCCAAAATAATTATGCTGGGTGAGAGCTAGGGGATGCAGTGGAGGCTGCAAAGAAATCCCTCTTCACAGCTTTCACCACCATCTCATGGGTGTTCATAAATACCCTATAAGATGCTCTTTCAGCAGCATCACAAGGATGGCACCACACTCACTCTAGCTGTCTTAAGTTCATCCTTCATCCCCCTAAGCGCCATTGTATACCACGGAGCCAGGTTGGGGTGGGAACGAGGGCATCGGGAGAAGGGGGATTTTATCAATGGCTTCAGAGAGCCGGGTATTCCAGTCCTCTGATCAGTTCATCTAATGAATTGCCGGGAGGTAACAGTTCCCGCAAAGCGTTCTGGAAGCCAATAGGATCCATACGTCCCTGTGGGCGAGCATAAATCTGCTCATTAGATAGGGGTGGGGGGGTGTACTTAGGCTTTCAGGGCAAAGTGATCTGACCATGGCTCCCTTTCCGAGGCAATCAACATTTATCCCCATTCCAAAGATCAAATCCAGGGTGTGGCCTGCTTGATGTGTAGGGCTCGATACAATCTAGGAGAGTCCCAGCGGGGGCGATGGATGATGCTAGGTCCAGAGCCTGTTTGGAGAAGGCCCCATCAGCATGGATGTTGAAGTCCCTGAGGACCAAAAGCCTTGGGAAGTCCAAAGCCCAGCCTGCAGCCGCCTCCAACAGGCCTGGCAGAATGTCTTCCGGTGTGCTAGGCAGTCGGTATACCAGCCAGACAGCTAAACTCTCCTCGGCTTCCCACACCAGACCAATTCAATCAACACCGGAGACCTTTGGTGTGGGGAGTGCCCTGAAAGGGAAAGTCTCATGGATAAGAATCGCCACCCCTCCCTCCTGCCCTTGTGGCCAAGACTGATGAAGGACCGAGGAACGGGGGGGGGGGCAGTTCTTTTAAGGCAACTGTTTCACCCTTCCTAATCCAGGTCTCGGTCACGCACGCCAGATCCACTTGCTGCTCAGCAACAGAGCTTTGCATCACAGTGTTCATGTTATTAATGGACCTGGTGTTACACAACATCAGTGTCAGAGCAGGGTAAACATTCCACACCTTGCCACAAACATACCTCAGTATGGGACGAAGATTGGAAGGGGACCAAGCGTATCCATATCTCCGTCTCCTTCCATTATAATATCTTCTCCCACTGCCACATCTCCCCCTGCCCCCATTTACTGGGATCCCTCACCCAGTGTTGGTACAGCGAGGATTCTCTGAGACCTCCCCCATATCCCAGTGTCCCCCCCTCGCCCACATATAAAGTAACAATAAAGCCACTAAAAACAATTTAAACCTACTAGGCAAGTGCTATCAATTAAATTCCTAAGCTAACCACTCTCCCTCCCACCCAAATCTCCATTCTTACTCCCTCCCCTGATACTGACTAAGACAATAATAACACTTGGCACTTGGCATTTTGTATAACCCTTTCTGATCATTCAAGAGCATTTTTATTAAAGTATTTCAGTAATCCTGCAAGAGTCTAGCGAAAAAGGACAGTAAACACTTTCTTTGTATTACAGGAGAAAGGTTGTCTTTCCTAAGGCCCACTAATGAGCTGCAGTGGGATTTGAACCAAGGACTTTTGAGTTCCTGGATCACGTGCTTAGCCAGTAGACTGCACCAATTTCCACTCTTAGAATATCTTTGTTATCATTTCATATTCATTTCATATCCCTTGATATTTCTGTCTTTGCTATCCTTTCCTAAGTCGTCATTTATAAACGGAAAGGAAAATGTTGTAGATCCACTGCAAGGGGAAAAAACATAAAATGGGAGTGGCATGAATTTATTTATTTATTTATTTTTC
>NW_015160849.1:9830-17693 GCF_001447785.1 Gekko japonicus | reverse complement strand
CTGGACCCTGGCCATATAGGGCTTTATAGGTAAGAACCAGCACCTTGAAGCGAATCCGGTACACTATTGGCAACCAGTGCAGCGCTTTCAGCACAGGCTGAATGTGGTCCCTTCTAGAGAGACCCATTAACAGCCTGGCTGCAACATTCTGCACCAGTTGCAACTTCCAGATTTGCGACAAAGGCAGCCCCATGTAGAGAGCGTTGCAGCAGTCTAGCCTCGAGGTGACCGTCGCGTGGATAACTGTGGCCAGGTCTTCGCGGTGAAGGTAGGGGGCCAACTGCCGTGCCCGCCGCAGATGGAAAAAGGCGGACTTGACAGTGGCTGCCACCTGGGCCTCCATTGTTAATGTGGAGTCCAGGAGCACCCCCAAACTCCGAACCCCAGACACTGGCACCAAAGGCACCCCGTCGAAGGTCGGGAGAGGGAGCCCCAACCCCGCCCCGACTCAGGCCCAGGACCTCCGTCTTCGCCGGGTTTAGTTTCAATGGGCTCAGCCGGAGCCAACCAGCCACAGCTTCTAATGCCCGATGAAGGTCATTGGGACACGACTCCGACCGGCCACCCAACATCAGATAGAGCTGGATGTCATCTGCATATTGATGACACCCAAGCCCATAGCTCCGGGCAATCTGGGCAAGGGGGCGCATATAGATGTTAAATAGCATCGGGGACAACACTGCTCCTTGTGGTACCCCACATTCAAGGGGATACCTACGGGAGCGCCGGTCCCCGACGGCCACCCTTTGTCCCCGACCTTGCAGGAAAGAGGCAAACCATTGAAGGGCAAGCCCCTGAATCCCCACGTCGGCGAGGCGGTGGGTTAGCAACTGGTGGTCGACCGTGTCGAACGCAGCCGA
Organism: Gekko japonicus; assembly: GCF_001447785.1. Lineage (NCBI taxonomy): Eukaryota > Metazoa > Chordata > Lepidosauria > Squamata > Gekkonidae > Gekko > Gekko japonicus. The sequence goes on along the minus strand of NW_015160849.1, from coordinate 16,833 downwards.
CAGGTCTAACAACACCAGCGCCGCCACACCACCTCGATCCAGATGCCTTCGGAGATCGTCAGTCAGGGCGACCAAAGCCGTCTCAGTCCCATGGCCCGGGCGGAAACCGGACTGGAAGGGATCTAAGACTGAAGTATCCTCCAGAAAGCTCTGTAACTGTAACGCCACTGTAATGAAGAGCCTCTTGTGTCAAAGGAAGGCTGCCTGTACCAGGGAAGATGCTAGTGCTAGTGGAACAGAGCCCCAGGATCTAGCCCAGTATCACTATCCAGGTGATTCATGATCCTTGTCATGATCCTAGGCCTATACTAGTGCAGCCTTTAGGCTGTAGGGGACCCAGTGGCTCTTGGAAAGCCTGTATTATAGTAACCACCAGGCCTACATTTCCCAGACACCCTCTGGACCCTGTGATTGGTTAACGGGATTTGGAGGGAAAACTTGCACCAGTAGAGGAGTAGGGGGTGGTGCCTGGGAAGAAGGGATAAAAGGCCTCGCCCAAAAGGGGATGGTGTTCACTCCTAGAGAGCAGAGCTGGGGAAAGGTCGCTGCAGACGGAGGGATCCCTCATCCGGGAAGGGGTGAGTCGGCTTGAAGCCGGTCACCAAGAGACAGCTGGGAACGGTCTAGACAGACGCGTTAGGGTGTTTTATTTTGTTTGCTTACCTACCTTTACTGTTCTCGGTATTTTACACATTACTTGAATTACAGTTGTTCTTATACCTCTTTAATAAAATTGTTTCTCTGCCTGGGTCCTCATGCCTCATTTAGTCACATATAAAGTATACCCTATTGGGAAAAAGTGGATAAGGGGTCAAGTGGGTGCTCTGGGCTGTCCCGAGGAGACCCCATACCAGAATGGTGGCAGGCTGTGGAGAGTCTCCGTAGTCTCTGCCTGTGACAGTCCCAGTCAGAGAAAAGTATTTCAGTGGAAATCAGTCTTGGCAGTCATCTAATAACAAAAGGGCAACATATTTTTTCCCCCTTGCAATGCAGCTATGTTGTTTGGGGTGTGACTGGGCATAATCTTAAATAAATCATTTGGACACCAGGACCTTACTGAACTATAGATTACTGTAATCGTAACCATCTGGTTGAACAAGACAATCTTTACAAGTGATAGAAATGACTGCTGTTACAGAAGGCTAGATAAGCATTTTAAGAAACTTCATAAATGTGTGGATGTCAGTCAGAGGTTCAACTTGCTATTTGCACAGGGCAAGTAGGAGTTGGCCCAGGTAAGCATGTGGCACATAGTAAAATAAAACCTGTCATATTGTTGGTCTAAAATATTTTTCTTGCCAACTAATAGGCTCTCAAGGTGACTTACAGCAAATTAGAACTGATGCCAGTGTTCACTAAAAACAAAGTGTAACCAGCAGGAAGCTCAGAATGCAGAAAAACCTAATGAGATTCAAGTTTCTGTCTGCCCCTTCTGCCTCCTCTGTCTCAGCCCTGTAAAGCTGGGGCTTAAAAAGCACTTGGAACTCCTGACGTTCATGGACTCTCCAGCAGAGGGTAGCTGCTCAGGAGGACTGTGATACCTGTGCCCGCCCTCTCTATTTCGACTCTTAATACAGAGTGCGAAAAAGATGATAACATTGTTTTCCGCCTTGTGTTCTTTAACATAATGAGGTCAGTTGCCCTATTGTAGTCCATGATCCACCACTGTAATTTTTTTTATCAGTTCCTCTGTATAAACTGAGGGTGTTGGGAGTAATTTCTACTGCTAATGGTATTGGAAGGGAAACTGAAATTGGTATATAGCAGGAGTCCCCAACCTTTTTGAGCCTGTGGGCACCTTTAGAATTCTGACACAGGGTAGTGGACGCACCCACAAAATGGCTGCTGCAGGAGGCGGAGCCAGTTTGGTGTAGTGGTTAAGAGTGCAGACTCTAATCTGGGAGAACCGGGTTTGATTTCCCACTCCTCCACATGCAGCTTCTGGTGTGACCTTGGGTCAGTCATAAGTTCTTTCAGAGCTGTTCTCTCAGGGCAGTTCTCAAGAGAAAGCTCTCTCAGCCCCACCTACCTCACAGGGTGTCTGTTGTGGGGAGGGAAAGTGAAAGGGATTGTAAGCCACTCTGAGACTCCTTCGGGTAGTGAAGGGTGGGGTAGAAATTCAATCTTTTCTTTTCTTTTTCTTCTTCAATCACAAAATGTCAGGGAGTAAGTTTAAATATCACCAGAATAGTCAAGATTTTAGGCAAAATCTCTGTTTAACAGGATGCCTCTTAGTGAACATATTGTTTAATATTGTTTGACCTCCGCACCTGATTAATAAACTATATTTAATCTGTTTATTTACAAGCTATATTTACTCAGTGCTGAAGTTATAGATGAAGGCATCATAGCTGAATAGTGTACCATGTTCTATGCATTAACTTAAATCATTTAAACTTTTCCAAATCTTTATATTGTTACAGAGTCAATACAAATTTATCTGTGAAGCTATTCTTCATGTTTATAAAGAAGGACTCGTTCACCCACTGGATTCCAGTTAGCATCACTGAAGAAATGGAGTTCATCATTCTACTAATAAATGAATCAAACCCAGGGGGGTTGTGATTTGTTAGTTATAGTGGAGTTCGCCAAGGCTCTTGAAAACAAATAAGCAAGTTTGTACTCTGGCACTTTAAAAATCTGTAGAAGATCACTGAATCTTGTTCTATATATATAGGAAGCAGGTAGGTTTGCATAGGCATGTGTTGTGGGACGTTCACACGCTGAAACCAAGGACATCTTCTGTTGCCTCTGTATGCACCTTCTAATGCCTTAAAACGTTTTCCTGTAGAAGTTACTGTAATTCCAGTGCATGTGATTCTAGACTGGAAAAGAAACACCAGCAATACCAATGGAACAGCAGCCTGATGACAGGAAGTGCCGAGGTACCTTCATCACCTAGAGAGCCAAGTACTCCACAGCTCACACAGTCACAATGAGGTGGCAGTGGGAATACTGTTTAACTTGTTGAGCCTGTTCCTGGAATGGAATCCCAAAGGCTGTCTCCTAAGGACTGGAGCAAAGACCCTGTCACCTCTGTCAGTCCGCACTACAACTACAGCATAGATGGCATGATGCTCCGAGTAGTACAATCAGGCACCTTTATATGGCAGAGCACACAGCCTTCGTCTTCCACTGGTGGCTTTTTTTTTTACAAAAACGTGCTCTCTGTTTCTATTTGTACTTCTAGTTCACCCTTCTGGATGTTTGATAATCCCAAGTACAGTCTGACTATGTTTTATAAATTCAATCAGTATGACCATTTTTTTTTTCTGTCTCTTTCAAAGTCCTGTTGTTGGCCTTCTGCTGTAGATGGCACCTAATGATTGCACACAGCTGCTAAAGTGTCTTTCCTATTAGTGCAAACTTGGGTTAATCCTGTGCTGAAGAACTGCTGAAATGACCGTTGCTGCTAAAAATGTTCTATTATTGGAGAACTGCTGAAATGAAAACACCGTTGCTGCTAAAAATGTTCTATTATTCAGATGCTAAAACACCGGAATTGATTGTCCTTAGTAAAAAAAAAAAAGTGTGCTTTACTCCAGTTGCATGCCACTTTGTCCGTCCGTCGCTTTTGCAGCGCAGCTTCTGACACAAAATCACCCTCCTGTGGGTGGCTCGCCGAATACACCACTCAAATGGGGTCGGTTTTGTAACACGGGTGTGCTGAGTCTCCTGGATGTTGAGGACTAGCATATCCTCGCCCATTGACATCCCCAGTCGCTTGTGTATTCACGGGATTTGGCCTACCCATGGATACATGGAAGGAACACAAGGAGTGTCCTTGGAATTCATACTGCAAGGGGAGGGGAGCTGCAGAGAATTAAGTGTCCTTCATTCAACAGTTCCTTCAAAAAAAATTTTTAGCTAGAATTTGCAATGCATTGGCTCATCACTCTGCTAAAGCATTATTTGTCATTATGTGGCCAAGCCTCAAGCCCATGCTTTCCTTTCTCCCCTCCCTTTTGTTCTTTTCCTCTTACCTCCTATTCAGTGAGGCAATTTCTGTTTCATTCCAACGATCACTGGCCAGTCTGTCTGAACTGATAAACTACAGAGGGAGCATTTGTCCTCTAAACCAGGTTCACAGACCAGTGTCAAACTGTGGTGTGCAATCCTGGTCTGGTGGTATAGTTTGCCAGTTCAAGTGTAGTACAGTTTGCATTGAAAGGGCAGTAACTTAGTTTGGAGACCTCAAGCGGAGGATGAGGGAACACACAAGCCTGACTTTCAGTCCTAAAACACAAGACCATTCGGTATTGTCCATGAAGAAACCATGTAGAAGAAGAAGAAGAGAAGAGATTGGATTTATACCCCGCCCTTCACTACCCAAAGGTGTCTCAGAGCGGCTTACAAACTCCTTTCCCTTCCCCTCCCCACAACAGACACCCTGTGAGGTGGGTGGGGCTGAGAGAGCTCTGACACAAGCTGCTCTTTTTCAAGGACAGCTGTGCCAGAGCTTGTGACTGACCCAAGGTCACATCAGCAGGGGCAAGTGGAGGAGTGGGGAATCAAACCCGGTTCTCCCAGATTAGAGTCCGCGCACTTAACCACTGCACCAAACTTGGCCCTGATGATGAGCCATGGATTGAAAACGCACAGGGCACTTAATGTCCTAATAATTAATGGGCACTACCTGCAGATCTGAGGGTTTCTTTTTATTTGTAGATGGCAGCATCCATATCTTACTGACATGGATGAATGCCAACCGCCATAGGGCGGGTAACTTTGTAGTGGCAGCCACAGTAAATAGGCAATGTAGGGACTGGCTTTGCTAAGCAGGATGAATGTAAATGCTGAAATTTATCAGAATGGATGTGAAAAATTCTATGTAAAGTAAGGATGAGTTGTACGCTGGTAATTCACTTTAAGAGACACTGGTCTCCGTTTCATTTCAAAGGGGAGAATTGGTGCAAACTGCCACTGTATGGTAGTTTTTTGGACTTTTTTTCCCTTGTTGATCATTCATCCATTGGTTAAAGAAAATATTCTATAAGGATGTATAAAATTATGTTTAAGACTGTTTCTGAAGAAATCTGTCTAGAAATTTGAGAAACATTGCATATATACACTTTATTAAAATTTTGATTTTGCTCTTCAGGATTCAGGATTAAACTACTGCTGTATTGTGGTCATAATCATTTGGGGGTCAGTGTCTGAGGGTTTACCATTTGGAATCAATATTGGTTTGAAAATTGATGTAATGCTTGATAAAAAATGCCTTGTTCTGAAGTCCGACAGTGTCGTGGGTCTTTTTCAAGAGGTGTCTTTCTCTTAAGTGGAAGGCTTCTGGCTGGCTGTGGACTGCATTTGTTGGAAAGGTGACCAGTTGCTTGTCAAGGTCTTTTTTATGTTTGCAGTACTTTATTACACTGAATTACCGTTGTCTGGTGGATTTGTTAAAAGTGTACTGTGCAGGAAAATTCCACCCCAGTTTCGGGCAGACTGCATAGGGAAGAGGCTCAGCGGTTTGGAACAGCCTTTTTGAGCCCATGGGCACCTTTGGAATTCTGACATTGGGTGGTGAGTTCAACCACAAAATGGCGGCCCTGGGAGGTGCATGCACACACACACACACACACACATGGAGGAAGCCCAAGTGTAGGGGAGAAGAAGGGTAGTTTTAAAAAATACCCTGGCAAAGAGAAGTGAGAGAGAATAAAACAAACACTAGGGTGTCAGCTACTGGTGGAATGCTTTATAGAAAATATGCACAGCCAATCAGGAGCCCTGTGGGGTAGTGATCCTGCCTGGCTATGCCCACTTTTCTAAAAACATTTGATGGGCACCAGGAAATGTTTTGGTGGGCCCCATGTTGGGGACCTCTGGCTTAGAATAATGTTTTGTTCACATTAGTAAATGTTGCCCACAAAGTACAGCCACCCACCACATACAGTTTTCTTTCTGTAATCAGAAAAGCTTAAAACAGCCCCTCAAAATTTGTTAATAACTAGGGTGGTTTTTGGCCCAGTCAACATGAAAATGGCTCATGGGTTTTTGCAGAGGAAAACTGATCTAAGAATGTTTATCTCAGCTCAGACAGATACCCTCTTGGAGTAGAAAAATAACTCAGAATAACTAGTAGTGTTTAATAATAGATGTTTCTATTTACAGTTTATTTTGGTTTTCTAACATCTTGGATCCAAAGCATGGGTATTTTGAGTGAAACACATCAGCTGCCAGAAACACAGAATCTTCAACATGGTCTCTGTGCTTCACACCCATTGGATACAGTGCACCTGCACTGGATCGATAGGTATTGTAGCAAGCTCTAACGGATTTTCGTGCCAGACCTCAGGCATGTGCAGGAACCCCCACCACGCATGCCCAGAGGGGTGGATGCGGACATCCCGCCAGTTCCTTTCTTTCCGCCGCGATGGAAGCACCTTTCCTTCGTTGGTCAGATTGGTAGCTATTTTCCTCAGAGGCTCTTCGGATTTCTCTTCAGTTTTTCACCTTTCCTTCACTTCGTTTTTTCTTTTTTAAAAAAGATTTTATTTAGTTTTGAGAAGGAAGTTTTTCGTCTTACCTCAGTTTGGCCTTCGCGCCCCCCCCTTCTTCTCCATCCATTTTATTTTATGGAGAAAAGGTGAAGGGTTTTCAAAGGTTGCAAAGGGTGCAGTAGTAAGCTTGCTCCGCTGGGCGGCCGCACTCTTTGTATTTTTTGTCTTGGTGAGAGACAGTGACCGGAGTCCTGCAGGTATTGTGCCAAGTTCTCCAATCAAACTAGGAAGAACCGAGTGGCGCGTCTCCGGGTGGCATTACTAGAATCGGCGCTTCCGCCATGGATCCAGAAGTACCAGTGAGACCATCGACATTGACGGCTCTGGCTTCAAAATCCTCATCCAACATCGTCCAGTCGACATCGAAACGTCCGATACCAACGGTGCAGTCTTCCGCGTCCACTCCCGTGAAAAAGAAAAGAGAAATCGGGTAAAGAGCACAAGTCCACCAAAAAGGGTTCCTCTAAGGCCCTAAAGGCTTCGAAGGCGGGAAAAGTCGC
>NW_015160849.1:0-8793 GCF_001447785.1 Gekko japonicus | reverse complement strand
TCTCCAAAAAGGTCTCTACCTTAAAAATAGAGTCCAGTTTTTGCCTTTTCCCTTTAAATGTAAATAACACTCCTTCCAGGGTAAGCCATCTATAAAGTATTCCATTATCCTGGAGAAGACGGGTTAGACTGCTATAGTTTTATCTCCTTTCTCTTATTCTCCACGGTATTTCTTTAAAAAAAAAAAATCTTCCCCTTGAATCTCTACTTTATTTCCTCTTGCTTCTTTTTTGTAAAATTTAACATGAACTTCTCGGGGTACTTTGTGTCTTTTTGCATAGGCTGTGGCTCTTCTATAGATTGCTTCAATTTCCGGAAGTACTTCTTCCTTTGTTCCAATATTTAATTGTGCTGTCAAGTTATTTACAAATTTTTCTTTTAGGTTTTTATCAATTTCCTCTGGAATATTTTGACATCTTAGTATCAAATTACTTCGGTCCATTTCTAACAGAATCAATGTGTCTTCCATTTTTTCATTCTTATCCTTCAGTTCTAACAGTTCTTGTTCAATATCTTCAGGGTTTTTTCCAATTTAGAGGTATTTTTAGCTATTTTCACTTATTTGTTTTTTAATTTCATCTGTTTCCGTTTTAATCTGGGTTGAAATTTCCTCCATTTTTTGCTGTATGGGTTTCATTTCTTTTTTCATGAGTGCTGGCATAGCTTGCCCTACACATTCAATAATTAAAATTTTAAGCTCTTTAATGTTCATCTGCCCCACACTCATTTTTAAATAGGGTGCAATACCTGCTTGGCTTGGTGATGGAATTGAGCCTTTTCTATAACCCCCCACTCCAGATGGCATATATTGATCTTTACTTATCAGTCTGATTGTATTTGTGTTAAAAGAGAAATCTATTTGAGTTTATTTTTGGATTTTATTTTGATGATTTTTGGCTTTAATTTGCCCCCTATTACAAGAGATAGGGGGCAAATTAAAGCCAAAAATCATCAAAATAAAATCCAAAAATAAACTCGAATAGATTTCTCTTTTAACACAAATACAATCAGACTGATAAGTAAAGATCAATATATGCCATCTGGAGTGGGAGGTTATAGAAAAGGCTCAATTCCATCACCAAGCCAAGCAGGTATTGCACCCTATTTAAAAATGAGTGTGGGGCAGATGAACATTAAAGAGCTTAAAATTTTAATTATTGAATGTGTAGGGCAAGCTATGCCAGCACTCATGAAAAAAGAAATGAAACCCATACAGCAAAAAATGGAGGAAATTTCAACCCAGATTAAAACGGAAACAGATGAAATTAAAAAACAAATAAGTGAAAATAGCTAAAAATACCTCTAAATTGGAAAAAACCCTGAAGATATTGAACAAGAACTGTTAGAATTGAAGGATAAGAATGAAAAAATGGAAGACACATTGATTCTGTTAGAAATGGAACGAAGTAATTTGATACTAAGATGTCAAAATATTCCAGAGGAAATTGATAAAAACCTAAAAGAAAAATTTGTAAATAACTTGACAGCACAATTAAATATTGGAACAAAGGAAGAAGTACTTCCGGAAATTGAAGCAATCTATAGAAGAGCCACAGCCTATGCAAAAAGACACAAAGTACCCCGAGAAGTTCATGTTAAATTTTACAAAAAAGAAGCAAGAGGAAATAAAGTAGAGATTCAAGGGGAAGATTTTTTTTTTTTAAAGAAATACCGTGGAGAATAAGAGAAAGGAGATAAAACTATAGCAGTCTAACCCGTCTTCTCCAGGATAATGGAATACTTTATAGATGGCTTACCCTGGAAGGAGTGTTATTTACATTTAAAGGGAAAAGGCAAAAACTGGACTCTATTTTTAAGGTAGAGACCTTTTTGGAGAGAGATGGCGAGGAATTAGGTTGGAATAGAGAAGAAGGAGGAGAAGAGGAGGAGGAGGAAGAAGAAGATGAGCAAGGAAAGAAAGAAATGGAAAAGAGTATCAAAGCCCAAGAAAAAGATGAAACCCAACAAAAAAAAAATGGAAAAAAGGAGATCCACGTAAAAAATACACAGAATCCCAAATATTAACTAGATACCAGAAAAGCAGAAATAGGGGACAAAAAGATAAAAATGATGAACACTAAAGGTTTGAAATTACTGTCGATAAATATTAACGGTCTTAACAGCTCAAATAAAAGAAGGAAAATTTTCCACCAAATTACAAAAGAACAAATGGAGGTTGTATGTCTCCAAGAAACGCATATTAAGAAAAGCCATGTATAATATTTAACATATAGGAAATTAGGACAAGCATTTATAGCAGCTGATAGGAAAAAGAAAAGAGGAGTAGTAACCTACATTAAAGACTACCTTCATCCAAAATTAATATACAGTTCTCAAGATGGAAGAATAGTTGCTACCACAATAATGAAGGAGGGAATAAAAATACTAATAATAAATATTTACGCGCCAAATCAAGATCAGGAAAAATGTTTCAAGGAAGTACAAAAAACTATTGAAATGAAGTCTGTGGATAATATATGTATAATAGAAGACTTTAATGCGGTGGTTGACCCAAAAATTGACAGGAAAAACAGAACTAAGAGTAAAGCCAATAAAAACCTCCCAAACTCCTTTTTGAAAATTATAGAAGAATATAATATATTTGATGCATGGAGGCAAAAAAATTGGAAAAACAAGATTATACATTTTACTTGGCTAGATATAAACCATGGTCGAGAATAGACGTAGCTTGGATCTCGGTGTCACTCTTAAAAGAGCTGAAGGAAGTAGAAATACTACCCAGAACATATGCTGACCATGCACCAGTGATGTTAGAACTGGCATTAAAAAAAAGAGGGAAAACAAAATGGAAATTGAATCTTGCACTCCTAAAAGATAAGTACTTTGTAAATAAAACCAAAAAGGAAATACAATTATTCTTTGACAAAAATTTTACTCCAGAAGTATCAATAAATAAAGTATGGGATGCGTTTAAAGCTTTTCTGCAAGGAAGAATTATTAACTTTCAAATTTGGAAAACAAAGCAACAAAGGAGAGAATTTGAACATATAAAGGGGAAAATTAAAATAGAAGAAGATAAGCTGAAAAGTAACCCAACTTCGGAAGATGTAATAGTAAATCTTAAAATGTGGCAACATAATTTAAATACATTATTGACCCATGAAATTGCAAGGAAAATAGAATATGTGAAACAATATTATTTTGAACATGCAATATCAAGATGGTTAGCATATAAATTGAAGAAAGATCAAGAAGGAAGAAATATATTAGTGTTAAAAGATCAAGAAAATGAAATAAAATACACTAATAAGGAGATGAAAACCATCATTGAAGATTATTATGCAAACTTATATAAGACAGATCGACAAGACCCGGAAAAAATAAAAAAATACTTAAATCAAAATCCTATAGGAAAATTTACAGAGGCACAAAGAAAAATCTTAAATGAACCGATTACAACACAGAAAATAGTCGAAGTGATTAAATCTCAGAAAAAAAAGAAGACTCCGGGACCAGACGGTCTTCCTATTGAAACGTACCAAAATTTTTAAGAACAGATAGCCTTACCTTTAAAATGCTTAATGCAAAACATAATAAAAGAAGAAAAAAACACTGAACTCATGGACTGAAGCCTTGATTGCGTTAATACCGAAACCAGGAACAGAAGGGAAAGAAATTAAGAACTACTGCTGTATCACTATTAAATGCCGATTATAAAATATTTGCTAAAATCTTGGCAGAAAGGTTAAAGAAGGTCTTACGACAAATTATACATCAAGACCAATTTGGTTTCCTACCTAAAAGAACTTTGAAGAATAATATTAGAAATATAATAAATGTCTATTGAATACTATGAAAACCACCCAGAAAAACAAGTAGCAATAATGTTTATGGATGCAGAAAAGGCATTTGATAATGTTTCCTGGGAATTTCTAACACAAAAGCTTCAAAAATGGGACTGTGGAAAAGACTTTCTAACAATGATTATGGCCATTTATAGAAAATAAGTAGCAAAGGTAACATTTAATGGAGATACAACTGAAGAAATCTCAATACAAAAATGCGCAAGACAAGGTTGTCCACTTTCCCCACTGCTTTTTATTTTTATATTAGAAACATTAAATGATTTGATTAGAAATAATAAAGATATAAAAGGATTGAAAATAGGAAAGGAAGACTTTAAACTACAGGCATTCGCAGATGACCTGGCTTTCATTTTGGAAGAACCCCTGACCTCTATGAATATTTTATTGGGCGAAATAAGGAAATATGGAAAAGTAGCAGGACTAAGGATAAACATTAAAAAGACTAATATGTTAACAAAAAATTGTACTAATACTGTTATAAGGGAATTGCAAGAAAAAACAGAGATAGAGGTGGTAAATAAGGTGAAATAGGAATAATATTATCGAATAAAAATATTATGTTGAAAGAAAATAACTATGACAAACTATTAAGAGAAATAAAGAGAGATCTTAATAGATGGAAAGATCTAAAACTATCATTAATGGGCAAAATCGCGGTGGTTAAGATGAATATTCTTCCACGTTTCTTATTCATGGCACAAAATATTCCAATATTAAACAACAATAAATACTTTGAAGAATCAGATAAAAATATTAGAGACTTTATATGGTATCCTAAAAAAGCCCGTATTAAATGGAAACTACTTCAGGAAAAAAAAGACAAAGGAGGTTTAGAATTACCAAATCGGTATTGCTATTATCAGGCAGCAGCAGCTACGTGGATAAGAGACTGGCTGACTCTGGAAAACCAAAGAGCACTAAAATTAGAATGCCATGATTTGTATATGGGTCTTCATGCCTATATATGGTATATTAAGGAAAAAATGCATTCTAATTTTCAAAACGACTATATAAGAGGTCCATTATTCAAAGTATGGAAGATTATATGGTATCCTAAAAAAGCCCGTATTAAATGGAAACTACTTGAGAGTCTTAAGAAAGTGTAACTGTAGAACACGTTTCCGGTTTTGCTGAGAGCGGACGTCTGTAGCTGAGCTGCTGACCTGCTAGATTCCTATTTGTCTTTTGAGGGGGAGAAATTCCAAATACCCTCGAACTTTTCGCCTTGGAGGGGGGAAAAGAAAGCAAGAGGCTCTTGTCCTAGCTAAAGGGAGGATAGGCAACCCTCCCTGGTGCTGGGAAAACGCCTAGAAGCGGGAGACAATAGTAAGCCCGATGCTTGACGACGAGCTTAGGACACAACCAGAGGAGACGTGGAAGGAGTCATAACGAAGGAAACTTCAACCGGAGCTAAGTATCCAGAAAATATTACTTGGGAATTAATTTTGGCGGTTAAGAGGTGATAAATAAACCTAAAATAATTAATTAATCCAAAAAAAAAAAAAGCTGTGGTGAAGGGTAAGGAAGGGACAGGGTCCCTTTAAGCGGCCGTAATTTTAGCTCACAGGTGAAGCGAATTAGTTAAAGCTGAAACGGGTTAATTGTGTGAGGTAACCGAAAGGGGGGGAAAAAAACAAAACCCCGGACCTTCCAAATTACCTGGTGACGTTTGGTAACACTTTGCTCCTCCTCAGATTTGGGTCGTGTGAGATTAAGTGGGGCCGTGCTGAGAGTGGGGCCGTGCAGAGAAGTTGACGGTGATCGGAACTACGCAGAGCGGGCGGAGAGAGCCGAGAGCCGGAGAGAGCCGAGCGTGTGACGTGTGAGGGGGAAATCCTGAGTGTGCGTAGAGGACGTCAGCGGAGGCGTGGAGGTTGCGGTCGTTCCGTTCTGTGTGGAGCCGCCTAGTGCCGAGTGCAGCTAAAAGGAGCCGATTGCAACAGATTGATTGAAACTGACCGGAGTGGGGTGAAGCAGTGGGAGGGGCCGAGTGCAAACGTGCAGAGCTGAATGCAGCTGAGTGGGGCCGGAGGGAAGCACGTTGAGAATAGAGTGACATTGGGACGTTGAGAATAAAGTGACAGGATAGAAAGAACAGGAAAAGAGAAACAGCTTAAAAGGACAGTAAGGACAATAAACGCAAAGACTTGAACGCAAGGGATAGAACACAAGAGATTGAAAGAGAGGCTGAAGGAGGGAACTGTGAACTGTGAGATAGAGAACAGTTGCTGACAAAGTTCTTCACTTAGAGACGCTCCCTAGAATACACAAATTAAATGGGAGATCAGTTCCAAGATGGCGGAGGAGAACGACAGCTAGCTGATACGGGCCGCAAGTTTTAAAATATTTACTTGTTTTTACTGTGTTAAAGACGATTGAAGTGGCTGGTATATCTGTCTGCTTTAGCCAAATAACACTTGGAACAGATAGCTGGGGCATTGTTTTCTTTTTTGTTCGCCCACGAAGAACAGAATTTAATCTAAATGAGTGCTGGGAAAAAACGCTCAAGAGCTGTGGAGGATTCCTTCTCCCCACCGTTGAGCAAACAAACTAAGATTGATGACTTTTTTGGAGAAGGCATTGAAAACTACAACATCCCTGTATTCAATCATTACGCAGTTCTAGCTGAGGGGGAGGAAAAAATAGCAGAGCGAGCTGCCTTTGCAGAAACAAAGCCGACCTCTTTAACAGATAAAGAAAGCTGCTGTGATAATGAAAGGAATCTTAATAACTTGATAGATTTGACCTATGTAACAGTGAAATGCATTCTAGAACGCTTAAAAGAAACAAATGAGAAGCTTGACAAATTGTTAGAGCTGGGGCCCAAGAAACTCATGGAGAAAGATTTGTGTCACCCTGGAAGCTCTATAAACTTGGCCGGCATTTCATCTGCCCTGCCCACAAATAAAAGAGTGGAAGGAAGTACTAGACTACAGCTGATTCTACAGCCAAAACAAATTTGTCTAACAGTCTGTAGATATCGAGGCGAGTTGCCGTTATGGGACACAAAAAGGAAGATTAGAAATCATCTGAATAGCTTACTTGGATTGCCAGTTGCTGGAATCGATCTGAAGACTCTCAAGGTACTTAGCCTACCAAGCCAGGTGCAGAGAGTTCTCATCACATTCTTAAGTGCGAGGATTCCCTCGTTAATAATGAGGCAAAACAGACTTTTCAAGAATAAAGGTGTATTTCCAGCTCGAGTTTTTTCAAATATTTCGAAACCTATCCCCCTCCTTCGCAAGAACCATAAAAAGACTGGTGCTAATTATGACTTGAGTGCCTCCCAGCCTGATCTAACACTTCCTGCTTGTCAGGGGGACGTGGCAGTTAAAGCTCCTAAGAAGCACCCATCCAAAATTGCTGATATGCAGAAGCTGGAAGAGATAAATCTCGACAACTCCCTCGAGGACGATTTATTGAAGTCTTTCCCATCATTCCTCAAAAAAGATCAAGTTGCTATTGTCAACAGGTTGGAAAATCTAAGAGAGCAGCTCCTGAAACTAGGGAGTGAGTCTAAAAAGCAACTGGAGGCCAAAGTGGATGGTAGCAAAGCGAACAACACAAGAAACGTGCAGTTCCCTAACCCTCCAGTATCACAAGTTCTAAGTCCGCCTTCATTTAGCTCCATGCCAGATCTAGAATCCTCGCTAAATTCTTCCAGGACCTCGAGCTTAATGCCGGCTCCGGAGGAGATATCCATAGAGCGACGGGGCTGTGAGGTAGATGTGCTACACAATTGTGAAGAAGGAAAGAATCAGATGGAAGCTCCAACCCTCTCTCGCACTTTGGCGTCATCCCCTGATCCGAACAGCAGGACTGAGTATGACTGGGATTCACGAGTCCTGTTCTCCATTCATTCCAGCCAGGAGGCACAACCCCAAATGGAAAATAAATCTTTGGCCCAAGAATTAATGGATGTAGAAATACTAGAGCGGGAGTCTACACATTCCAAAGATTGGCAGGGGCTCCACGGAAAGGGATTTGCCACTCACATAGAGAGGCCTGGTTCATCAGCGAGGAGAGAGGATCAACTGGTACTCCCTGCGTCCATCAGTGCCCAGGAGTCAGATCTACAGCCCTTGGCTCGAGATCCTAATATCGAATTGTCCCTTAGCCCCCGGGATGGTACAACCTTGGCATGACTGGCTCCAGAACGAAAGTTGTCAAAACCTGTAAGGGGTTTGGGAATAATTTCATGGAACATTGCAGGATGGTTCAAATGGCTATCCAGAAGTCCGATGATTTTTAGCCATCACCATCAGCAAGTAAATCTCCACACACGTTTCCAAGGAAGCTTTATGCTTTATTAGATTACAAAACTGGTACCATATCCACAGGATTATTGTTAGGAATGACCATGGGGCAAAAACATCCTTACATATAGCAGGATGAGGCAAATGGCTAAGCAAATGAAATTCAAGCACGCGGGAATTCTCCCAGCGGGAGGATACATGATAAGCGGGAGCGTCGCAGTGCCTCATGAGAGCCGAAAGATTCACACCATCGGTGGAACGCAAGCCCTCCCTCCTTCACAAGGCCAGACAGATAACGCCGTCTGGCAGTACCAATATCAGGCTCTCCCATTTGGGATTACCATGCCCCCAAGGGTGTTTTCCATGATTCTGTTCTGCCCCATTGTCCATCTCAGGAAGCAAGGCATACATGTTCACCTGTACCTGGACAACATTCTGATCAGGTCCAACTGCCAGGCCAAGTTGGTGCAGGATACAGAAATGACTCTACGTTGTTTACAGGACCACAGGTTCGTTGTGAATCTTCCCAAGAGCTTACTCCATCCCTCCCAAAAGACAGAACATCTGGGAGCGGTGATAGACACGACTTTCAACTCTCTATTTCTTCCACTTCCCAAAGCCAAGAGGATCCGGGAGGTGACATCAATTGTAATCCAGAGCGATCATTCTTCATTGTTGAACCTAGCCCTACTCATGGGCCTACTGATCTCC
>NW_015160848.1:1153505-1155763 GCF_001447785.1 Gekko japonicus | reverse complement strand
GGAAAGAAGGGATCGAGTCACACCCGAATGTGGACATCTTCGGGCCCCTAGAAGGAAACAGTGTATTGAGATAAGATAGTGGAAATATTATGCAAATAAAGCCCAGTTGATTGGGAAACGGCATCTCATTCCAGCTAGCAAGGATTTCATGCAAATCGGCTCTTCCTCATTTAGAGCAAAGAGGGAAGCCACCCGCTCTTGTAACAGATACATTATCTGCATTTAGTCCATAATTACAGTGTGGAGTTCAATATGAGCGAAGGCTTGCGAGACCTTAGCCCCATAACTTCTTTTCAATATTATTCCTGGCTGTGTAATTTTAAAAGTCTTACTGGACCGGTGCCAAATACTTTCCTATTAGCACTGTGTAATTGTTGTTGTCAAACCCCACCCCTAAAAAGGGTACAGAATCCCAGGAAAGCAGTATGGGTTTCTTGGCAGGAGCCTGTGTTGTGTCACCTTTGATCTCACATGTCAGTTAGTTGGGGTCAGTCACCAGAGGTCGCTATGACTTCCAGGCGTGTGCACATGTGCAGACACACAGACATTCACACGCGAATACACATAAATGTACATATGGGGAAACTAACCAAATACATCAAAATCCACAAATCTGGACAAAGCGTCACATTCCTTCCTAGCAAAAGGCTCTTTGGAATGAAAAAGGATATAAAGCTTATATTCTGAGTGAATTGAGAGAGTCCTTCTTTTAAAAGTTGACTCTGTGAGCCGATAACCTTCTTTTTGGGTTTGGGCCTCCTTCCTTGGTTTTCTAGAAGTTACATTTCTGAGAGGGGAAGATGCATCTTGGATCTGGTGCATGTTGGAGTGCATGAGGCAATTTGTGCGGCAATAATCAAACTAGAGATCAAATTGCCAACATTCGCTGGATTATGGAGAAAGCAAGGGACTTCCAGAAAAAAGATCTACTTCTGCTTCACTGACTACTCTAAAGCCTTTGATTGTGTGGATCACAACAAACTGTGGCAAGTCCATAAAGAGATGGGAGTACCAGACCACCTCACATGTCTCTTGAGAAACCTGTATAAGGGTCAAGAAGCGACAGAATCAGATATGGAACAACTGATTGGTTTAGCAGCGGAAACTGAGTACGACAAGGATGTATATTGTCCCCTTGCTTATTTAATTTATATGCAGAGTACATCATGCAAAATGCCGGCCTGGGTGACTCAGAAGCTGGAATTAAGATTGCTGGGAAAAACATCAACAACTTCAGATATGCAGACGATACCACTGGTCAAAGCAATGGTATTCCCAGTAGTGCCGTGTGGCTGTGAGAGTTGGACTATAAGGAAGGCAGAGAGCAAAATAATAGATTCGTTTGTATTATGGTGTTGGAGAAGACTCTTGAGAGTCCCCTGGACTGCAATGAGATCAAATCAGTCAATCCTAAAAGAAATCAACCCTGACTGTTCCCAGATTAGAAGAAGAAAAAGAGATTGGATTCATACCCCGCCCCTCACTACCAAAAGGTGTCTCAGAGCGGCTTACGAACTCCTTTCCCTTCCCCTCCCCACAACAGACACCCTGTGAGGTAGGTGGGGCTCAGAGAGCTTGTGACGATATGGCTGCCAGGCCTTAAAACGGATACCAGCCTGGTAGTTCCTTACGTGTGGGGGTTACTCCATAGGGAACAATGGACCTGCCATACCTCCCTGCCTACACTTCCCAGCAGCCTTGAGGGGAAAGAGCGGGAAAAGAGGGACACACCCCAGGGGCGGGGCCAAGGAGAAAAGGGGGGTTGGCTTCTGTTGTGTATGCTGGCCGCCACCGGGGGCCAGCGTTCTACCTGAGCTTGAGTTCTAAGGGACAATGGGGACTAGGCTCCTAGTCCCTCCACTGGGGAACCAATGGGAACCATGGCGGGAGATTCAAATCCACCAAAGGTGACCAGGGGTGTGTCCCCAGGTGTGTATATAGTTGGCCTGCCGGCCGTTTGTCTGCATGTTCAGTCTGTACTAATAAAGTGTGCTATGCACCACGTCGTAGTATGTCGTTCCTCCATGCGGCAACCCACTACACAATAGTGGCAACGAGGATGGGATCCAGCTGCATCTGAGCCGGGCCGTCGCGAGGAACCAGGAGAACGCGAAGCAGCCGATCAGCCTGCGAGACCGCTTCTCCCGCAACCCCTCCGACGTGCACGATGGCAACCGCTCCGGGGCTAGGGCTGCTTCCGCCCTTCGACACAGCCCGCCCGCAAGACTGGGCCTCCTGGGTCCAAGGCGCCAAGTCCG
>NW_015160848.1:1132991-1149870 GCF_001447785.1 Gekko japonicus | reverse complement strand
TGTATGCTGGCCGCCACCGGGGGCCAGCGTTCTACCTGAGCTTGAGTTCTAAGGGACAATGGGGACTAGGCTCCTAGTCCCTCCACTGGGGAACCAATGGGAACCATGGCGGGAGATTCAAACCCACCAATGGTGACAGGGGTGTGTCCCCAGGTGTGTATATAGTTGGCCTGCCGGCCGTTTGTCTGCATGTTCAGTCTGTACTAATAAAGTGTGCTATGCACCATGTCGTAGTATGTCGTTCCTCCATGCGGCAACCCACTACACAATAGCTTCTGAGGGGAAAAGAGTCAGTCTCAGCCTGGTCTTCAACTATAGACATATTGGGCACAGAAAATAAACACAGGCACTTCAACACAACTGGGGCACAGAAAATAAACAGGATAAAAACGCAAGTCCTCTGTCCCTACCCACAGACCCTCTCTACCTCTGTAGTGGGTTGTGGCCTCAGGCCAGGATTTGCGTTTCCCCCTCCTGTTGTGGAGAGAAACTCCAGCCCTCCTCCTCCTCAGGACTGGCCACCAGCACTGCCACCCTCCTGGCTCTCCACCACGGTCTATAGTGGCCTGGATCGCCCCCGGAGTCTCTGGTGACAGGAGTCCCACCTATGCTCTCCCTTGAACCTGCTGTCCACGCTGAAGACCAGGCTGAGACTCCTGTCACCAGGGACTCCGTGGGCAATCATAGTTCCCTAGAAGGCCAGATACTGAAGCTGAAACTCAAATACTTTGACCACCCAATGAGAAGGGAGCACTCACTGGAGAAGACCCTGATTCTGGCCAAGACTGAAGGTCAAAGAAGAAGGGGACAGCAAAGGATGAGATGGTTGGACAGTGTTATCAAGGCAACAAAGATGTAATTAAGCAAATTCTGGAGCACGACGTAAGACAGGAGGGCCTGGCATGATGTAGTCCATGGGGTCGCAAAGAGTCAGACTCAACTGTGAAAGTGAAGCAAACAGTCATGGGAAGTTGTTGTTTACAGCAGAAACCACAGGAGACACCCAGTATATCTAAATTATCACCTAGCACCAAGCTCTCCAGCTCCCGGGCCAGGGCTATTTTGGGGTAGGAATGCACATGAATGGAGTTCCAACTGGCTTCAGAGTTGGCCATGCCCACTACAGCCCAAACCTCTGCATGCATGGCATTTAAATGCCTCCCCACGCCTTCCCCAGCCTCTCCAAGGGCCATCTTGCCCGGGCTCCCCGCAGTTGTGGGGTGCCTGGGCAAGCCAAGGAAAGGCATGGGTGTGTGACCTAATAGTCTAATGAGCTGCCCTGTCAGGGGTGTGGCCTAATATGCGAATGAGTTCCTGCTGTTGGGTGGGGCCTAATATGCTAATTAGTTCCTGCTGGGCTTTTTCTACCAAAAAAGCCCTGCGCTCCCCCATCTTGGCTTGGAGACGTTTAGCCTTGGCATATAGACAGCTATAAACATGTTTCCCACTCCAACAACCCTTCTTTCCTTCAGTCCCTCTGTTGCCACATGTGGCCCTCCTCGGCCATTCTACTCTCACTCCCAAGTTCCATTGCAATCCTAGCAATAAACCCCCAGCATTTCTACTATTGTCCCTTTGGACTGAGCTGTCCTGAACTGAAGGCTCCCCAGCTCTATTGGCTTCTCCCTGGGATGAGTTAAAAAGCTGCTCTGCCCCCTTTTTTTTACATCAGTGTGAGCAGTGTGGTTCCTTTTTGGTTCAAATGAAGCTTGTCTCTTTTGTAAAGTCTCAACTTGTCCCAGAAAGTTTCCTGGCACTGAACAAATCTCACCCTTCCCCCTGGCATCACCTTCTCATCCCCACACTGAGACCTTGCTGGTCCTGCACAAGGAACTGGTGGCAGTTCTGGGAATGCCACTTTGGAGGTCCTCCTGGCCTTTAACGTTCTTCCTAGCAGGGCTATTTTTTGTAGAAAAAGCCCAGCAGGAACTCATTAGCATATTAGGCCACACCCCTGATAGTGTAGCTCATCAGCATATTAGGCCACACCCCCATGCCTTTCCTCGGCTTGCTCAGGTCCCCCGTGGCTGCAGGGAGCCTGGGCAAGCCAGCCCTTCGATAGGCCCCGGAATGAATAGGGAGGCATTAAATGCCTCCATGATCCTTCCACCCCCCCCCTCGCTGGGAGGTGTCACTGTCCAGGCCTTCCCTCGGTAGCCACGCACACAGACGTTTTGGCTGTAGTGGGCGTGGCCAACTCAGAAGCCAGCCGGAACGCCGTTCCTGTGCGTTCCTGCCCAAAAATAGCCCTGCTTCCTAGTAACCTAAGTTTTCCCTCCAGGATTACACAACTCCATCCCCCAACGTCCTTGGTGACATTGACCACTGACTCCTCCCCAGCACTATCAACCTCTTTTGACACCTGTCCCCTGCCAGACTTGGGGTGCAAAGCTGGAGTGTTTAGGTTGGCCTTTGGAGGGTGACCATGTATTTGGGCTGTTTTAATAGTATTATGCTGATAATGACGTGTTTTAATATTTTAATCTTGATATGTTGTATTTGTTATTTTCTATGTTGTTTTTACCTTATTTTTTAATGTCGGACGTCACCATGAGACTCTTCAGGTGAGTGGAAACTAAAAAAAAATCAGATAGTTTGATTGTTGTTGTTCAGTCGCACAGTAGAGTCCGACTCTTTGCGACCCCATGGACCAGATCCCGCCAGGCCCTCCTGTCTTCCGCTGTCCTCTGAAGTTTGCTCAATTTTATGTTCATTGCATCTATGACACTGTTTAACCATCTCATCCTTTGCTGTCCCCGTCTTCTTTGACCTTCAATCTTTCCCAGCATCAGGGTCTTCTCCGGTGAGTGCTCCCTTCTCATTTGGTGGCCAAAGCATTTGAGCTTCAGTTTCATTATCTGGCCTTCCAGGGAACAGTCAGGTTTGATTTCTTTTAGGATTGACTGATTTGATCTTCTTGCAGTCCAAGGGACTCTCAAGAGTCTTCTCCAGCACCATAGTTCAAAAGAATCTATTCTTTGGTGCTCGCCCTTTGTTATAGTCCAACTCTAACAGCCATACATGACTACTGGGAATACCATTGCTTTGACCATGCGGACTTTTGTTGGCAGGGTAATGTCTCTACTTTTTATCATGCTGTTTAGGTTCACCATTGCTTTCCTCCCAAGGAACAGGCATCTTTTAATTTCATGGCTGCAGTCACAGTCTGCGGTGATCTGGCATCCCAGGTATGTGAATTCTGTCACTACTTCCACAACTTCCCCTTCTATTTGCCAAGGAGTGATGGGGCCGGATGCCATGATCTTAGTTTTTTTGATGTTGAGCTTCAAGCCCATTTTTGCGCTCTTCTCTTTTATCCTGAGCAAGAGGCTCTTTAGGTCCTCTTCACTTTCTGCCATTAGAGTGGTATTGTCTGCATATCTGAGGTTGTTGATCTTTTCCCCAGCAATCTTAATTCCCGCTGGTAATTCATCCAGGCCAGCATTTCGCATGATGTACTCTGCATATATATTAAATAAGCAAGGTGACAATATACATCCTTGTCATACTCCTTTTCCTATGCTAAACCAATCAGTTGTTCCATATCCGGTTCTAACTGTTGCTTCTTGACCCTTGTACAGGTTTCTCAAGAGACATGTGAGGTGGTCTGGTCCTCCCATCTCTTGAAGGACCTGCCATAGTTTGTTGTGATCCACACAGTCAAAGGCTTTAGCATAGTCAATGAAGCAGAAGTAGATGTATTTCTGGTACTCTCTTTCTTTCTCCATAATCCAGCGAATGTTGGCAATTTGATCTCTAGTTTGATTATTGCCGCACAAATTGCCTCATGCACTCCAACATGCACCAGATCTAAGATGCATCTTCCCCTCTCAGAAATTTAACTTCTAGAAAACCAAGGAAGGAGGCCAAAACCCAAATAGATGGTTATTGGCTCACAGAGTCAACTTTTAAAAGAAGCACTCTCTCAATTCTCTCAGAATATAAACTTTATCACCTTTTTCATTCTAATGAGCCTTTTGCTAGGAAGGAATGTGATGCTTTGTCCAGATTTGTGGATTTTGATGTATTTGGTTAGTTTCCCCATATGTACATTTATGTGTATTTGCGTGTGAGTGTGTATTGCTGGCTAGGTGCCGTAACAATAAAAATTCTTCTAAATTCTGCGTGTGAGTGTGTGTCTGCGCGTCTGAGCGCATGGCCACACCGGGAAGTCGTAGCAACCTCTGGTGACTGACCCCAACTGACTGACACGTGAGATCAAAGGTGACACAACACAGGCTCCTGCCAAGAAGCCCATACTGCTTTCCTGGGACTCTGTACCCTTTTTAGGGGTTGGGTTTGACAACAACAATTAGGAAAGTATTTGGCACCTGTCCAGTAAGACTTTTAAAATAACACAGCCAGGAATAATAGTAAAAAGAAGTTATGGGGCTAAGGTCTCGCAAGCCTTCGCTCATATTGCACTCCACGCTGTAATTATGGACTCAATGCAGATAATGTATCTGTTACAAGAGCGGGCGGCTCCCCTCTTTGCTCTCAATGAGGAAGAGCAGATTTGCATGAAGTCCTTGCTAGCTGGAATAAGATGGCCTTTCCCAGTCATCTGGGCTTTATTTGCATAATATTTCCACTATCTTATCTCAATACACTGGTTCCTTCTAGGGCTTCTAGGGGCCCCAAGATGTCCAGATTCGGGTGTGACTCGATCCCTTCTTTCCTATAAGTACGAGGACTCCGTTCATCTCTCCATTCCGGCATCCACTGAGGCACCATCCAACCTTGCAGTACAAGAAAATCTAGCAAGAATGGTGAATATCTGGTGTGTGAATATAATTCTCTTTTCTTTTTGCCTCTATAGCATTTGCTCATGACCCAACGACCACGGCTGAATGTCGCAGGGCAGGTGGAAGTTGCCACCGTCCGAGATGCCCACCAAAGGTTTACACCATTGGAAAGTGTGATGGTCGAGATCATGCTTGCTGCAGAAGACATAAGTAGGTATCTTTATAGGAGATGCTGTGCTGTGGCCAAGACTCTTCCATTGTTTGTCCATAGCACAATGTCAATGTGAAAGGCACTTTACAGAGTACAGGGAGGCAAGTTGCTGCTTGGAGGAGCTTAACATTTAAAATTTGAGAGAAGGGAGAGACAACTAAAGAGATGGTGGAAAGGGGGAAGGGACAGGTCTACCCAGGGAGGAGATGTTGGCACTCTGCTTGCGTCGGGTTTAGGACCTAACCAAACAGGACATTTCCCTTACGTAGTGTTATGAGTCTGTCTGTGCCTTTAAATGTAATTGATAAATAATCACAATGCGGAAGTGACATCAATACTCAAAGAACTGCACCAGTATCAGTCCAACGGTATTTCAACTAGAATTATTTGATACACAGGAGAAAGGTAGTATAGAATTAATAGACAGGGGATCACCTGGACAGATTTGGAAACATAGATGATCACGGTGACACCTTTTGATGAAATCAAGATAATTAGTAGATGAAGAAGAGGAGGAGATTGGATTTATACCCCGACCTTCACTACCCAAAGGTGTCTCAGAGCATCTTACAAGCTCCTTTCCCCTCCCCTCCCCACAACAGACACCCTGTTAGGTAGGTGGGGCTGAGAGAGCTCTTGACAGAAACTGCTCTTTTTCGAGAACAGCTCTTATCAGAACTACGGCTTGCCCAGGGTCATCCAGCCAGGTGCAAGTGGAGGAGTGGGGGATCAAACCCGCTTCTCCCAGATTAGAGTCTGCGCACTTAACCACTACGCCAAACTGGCTCTAGAACATGGGTACCCCCAAATTTGTTGGCAGTAGTGCTTTGCAGTTTGTAGGATAGTGGAAAAGTAATCCAAATACTTACTTCCAAATAGCTGGAAAAGATACGTTAGTGGAAAACCAGGGGTCTCAAAATGTACGTTTCATGTATCAGGTTGGAAGCCGCATGCAAAGAGAGAGGTTAGGTGATTCTTCCAATTCTCCCTTCCTGCTGCAGCCCAAAATACCCCTCAAAATGCTGGTCTTGGGAGGCAGAGACCCGACCAGAATAGTTTAGGGGAGACTGGAGGTCCAGAGGGAAGGGTGAGGATTGCCACTAATCATCCCCCCCCCCTCCTTCTACCTGCAGAAATCTAGGCAGCTTCCTGACCATCATCAGATGAATAATTTCTGATGAATAATGGACCTTTAAAAATTAGTTGCATTAAACGTAATACCCAGTAGTTGTCTCTTTGATCATATTCTGAAATGTATAGCATTTATACAGGGCTGTGAAATTTGTTACCTGCAGCAATCTAGGCAGCTTCCAGGCCTTCATCAGCTCAATAAATTCTGATGGATAATGGGCCTTTAAAAATTGGTTGTATTGAATGTAAGGAAAGGAGAATACCCAGTAGTTGTCTATTTGATCCTATTTTGAAATGTATAGCATTTATACAAGGCGGTGAAATTTGTTACAGAAAGAACCCATTGAGTTCATCAGAAGCTATGCAAAGAGCAAGTTGGGTCCCATAAATGTCCTCAAGGTGGGGGAGATGAATAACTGGGAAATTTCCCTTCTGCACACATCTGATGAACTCGAGCCCTTAAATATGCTCCTTCCCATTTTCCTGGTTCTCAATAGCCTTCCTCTACTGCGTTTCCCAGAGCGGAATCAGTGTGTTCAGACCTTATCAGTCTTTTCAGACATTTGAAATATTACAAATCATGGGCTGGATCCAGCCAGCTTTTTCACTCCACGGGACTCATGTGATCCCCAGTATGGTTTGTTTACTGATTTGTTTATTTTGGTGGCTCAAGGAGAGTCTTCATTTCTTCCTCTCCACCCGCAAAGCAGGTTGAATCCAACATGATGGTTTTCTGCATACCTGGGGCATGTTTTTTCTGCAATTCCTGGCCATGTTCCCCTCACTATTAGAAGGAGTGATGACCCAGATGACTATGTATGGCTATAAATATTCACACATGCATTTAAAAGCGAATGTGAAACTCTTTTCTCTGCAACAGATGATGCTCGAGTGCTTACTAACCGCAGCGGCTCCCAACTGGGAAATTTCCCTTCTGCACACATCTGATGAACTCGAGCCCTTAAATATGCTCCTTCCCATTTTCCTGGTTCTCAATAGCCTTCCTCTACTGCGTTTCCCAGAGCGGAATCAGTGTGTTCAGACCTTATCAGTCTTTTCAGACATTTGAAATATTACAAATCATGGGCTGGATCCAGCCAGCTTTTTCACTCCACGGGACTCATGTGATCCCCAGTATGGTTTGTTTACTGATTTGTTTATTTTGGTGGCTCAAGGAGAGTCTTCATTTCTTCCTCTCCACCCGCAAAGCAGGTTGAATCCAACATGATGGTTTTCTGCATACCTGGGGCATGTTTTTTCTGCAATTCCTGGCCATGTTCCCCTCACTATTAGAAGGAGTGATGACCCAGATGACTATGTATGGCTATAAATATTCACACATGCATTTAAAAGCGAATGTGAAACTCTTTTCTCTGCAACAGATGATGCTCGAGTGCTTACTAACCGCAGCGGCTCCCCAGGGTCCATTGACGGGAGGTGCATTCAAGGACCCAGCTCTCCCTTTGCCAGAAACCCTCTTCCTGAATTATAACCCAGATGATATCATCTGTATCAACCTGCCTTTTTGTCCTCGCTAACATGAACAAAAAATAAAGCATTTCCGAGTGCCTGAAACGAGAACTGTGTCTCTGTGATTTGGAGTCAAGGATGGTGTGGCAGATCCTTTGGAAATGCCTTCTATAAACCTGTGGTCACACGGTGAGGCAACTGTGCTTTGTTCCGGATATAATTCCCAGAAGAGGGCAACCAGGATGGTGAGAGGGTTGGAGTCCAAGTCCTATGAGGAAAGGCTGAAAGAGTTGGGTATGTTTAGCCTGGGAAAGAGAAGGCTTAGAAGGTAAATGAATGCAGTCTTCAAGTATTTGAAGGGATCTCATGTAGAAGATGGAGCAGATCTGTTCTCTCTTGCTTCGGATTGCAAGACTAGATCTAATGGGTAGAAATTAGAAGGGAGTGGTTACCAGCTAAATATCAGTAGAAACTTCCTAACTGTAAGAGTGGTTGAGCAATGGAACAATCTGCCTCGGGAGGCGCCGGATGCTCCTTTGCTGGATGTTTTCAAGCGGAGACTGGAGGACCATCTTTCGGCTATGTTGTAGGGCTATCTTTCAGCTACGCTCTTGCAGAGTGCAGGAAATTGGACTAGATGACCTGCAAGGTCTCCTCCAACTCTAACATTCTATGATTCTGTGATCTGTTGTTGTTAGATCTGTCGGCTGCGTGTCGGCTGCGTTCGACACGGTCGACCACCAGTTGCTGACCCACCGCCTCGCCGACGTGGGGATTCAGGGACTCGCCCTTCAGTGGCTTGCCTCTTTTCTCCAAGGTCGGGGACAGAGAGTGGAAATCGGGGAACAGTGGTCCCAGAGGCACCCACTTGAATGTGGTGTTCCTCAGGGGGCAGGGGTACCTTTGGTGCCTGCGTCGGAGGTTAGGAGTCTGGGAGTGCTCCTGGACTCCTCTTTAACAATGGAGGCCCAGGTAGGAGCCACTGCCAGGTCTGCATTTTACCATCTAAGGCAGGCTCGGCAGCTGGCCCCTTTCCTTGATCGCAAAGATCTGGCTACAGTGATCCATGCGACGGTCACCTCAAGGCTAGACTACTGTAACGCTCTCTACATGGGGCTGCCTTTGTTGCTGATCCGGAGGCTGCAGCTGGTGCAGAATGCGGCAGCTAGGCTGCTGATGGGCCTCCCCAGGTGGGAGCACATCAAGCCTGGGTTGAAGGCACTGCACTGGCTGCCTATAGCATACCGAATCTGCTTCAAAGTGCTGGTGCTTACCTTTAAAGCCCTATATGGCCGGGGTCCGACCTACCTAAGGGACCGCCTTTCCCCGTATACACCCCCAAGAGCACTTCGGTCGGGGACCCAGAGTCGCTTAGTGGTTCCGGGCCCCCGAGAGATACGGTATGCCGTGACAAGGGCAAGATCCTTCTCAGTGGCGGCCCCTACCTGGTGGAACGAGCTCCCGGAGGAGATCAGGGCCCTGCGGGATCTTTTGCAATTCCGCAGGGCCTGCAAGACGGAGCTCTTCCACCAGGCTTTTATGTAGGGGCCGCCGCTTCCACCACCACCAACGAGGGAAAGACCACCAAGTTGGAGTGTCCTTGATAGCCCGGCGCTATCTATATGACAGCAAGATCAGCCATTTAGCTTGGACTACTACTACCAGGATGATCTATCATGATTAAAGCCTGCAGGGGTAATTCCCTGCAGGTGTCAGCTGCAGACCATCTTGGAATCTAAAGCACTTTATTATTATTAGTATGTTGGTTGTGATGTGTGATTTTATCGGATTTTATAAATTTTATGTATGGGCTTATGCCTTTGTAAGCCGCCCTGAGCCCGCTTGCGGGGTAGGGCGGGGTAGAAATACCTGAATAAATAAATAAAAATAAAAAAATCACTTAACTCAGATTATTATGGCGGTTTTTTGTATGGGATGTTCATACATCCCTCCCTGAACCGCAGGCTTTGCACGAGGAGGCTCCGGGCACAATCTGAATGAAGTCGGCCCCTCTCTCCACCACCTGGTCACTTGTCAGCCCACCCAGCACTTCCTTCCCCACCTTTCCCCCCAGCAACTTTCCACGCCACCGGCCTAATGCTGCTGGCTAGCTGGGCATGCTCCCCAGCGCTGGGGGATCCCTCCCTTCCTCTCTCCTAATGCCGCAGCTTCAGGGACTCCTAGGGCAGGCTCCGCAGCCCGCTTGCCTGCCAGCTCGCCCACCACTTCCTTCCCCACTCACCAACTTCCGCTCCCAGAAACATTCCATGCCGCCTCCATGTGGGGGCTCCCTCCCTCCTAACACCACCTCAGGGACTCCTGGGGCGGGCAGAACCATGGGCTTTGTGCTGGAGCGTTTAATAGAATTTATTCAGCAAGGGAGTGTTCATGCGCTCAAAGGCTTGCAAGCTGGGGTGGGGGAACCTCATCACGCTAAGGACAGTCAGATGACCAGGGGTCATTTCGTAGAAAAAGAGGTGCAGGAGCTCATTAGCCTAACTCATTAGCATAACTTATTTGCATATGCCGCATCCCCTGAAATCACCGGAAGTATGTCAGAAGGCAACACCCACTGCTCCGGCTCCACTGGACTGTTTTGGATGGCTAGCTATTGGGGGGGATGTGCAGATCTGCCCTCGCAGAGGAGGGAGAGCTTGTACCTGAATAAAACTTGGTCTTAAAGGTGCCACTGGACTGTTTTGGGTGGGCTCTGCAACTTACCTGGCTGCTTCTTGCTCTGACTGAGGGCTGCTGGGAGCAGGGGGTGGGGCTTGTTGCATGTGCCCATCCCCTGGGCTCTTTACTGCCGGAGCTCCACTCCTGTACACTCCTGCAGGAAATGACCCCTGCAGAAAACCCTAATCACAATCATTGTGAGAGATGGCTTGCCCAGATCAGCGAAATAGCGGATGCAAAGTGCAAATACTCGGAAAGTTGTTCCATCCCCACAGCTGTCAGTCCAATACACGTATAGTCAAAGTAGTATTTTAATGAAGCCATGATAGAACCGGAGCAAGTTCACTGTTTAGAATACCTGATACAGGCTGGACATGGGATAATGAAGCACATTCAAAACAGACATTAACCAATGGACTTGGTTCCTGCGTACGCGGTTGGACTCTCAGTTTCGCGCCCAGAGTCTGAGAAGCAACGGTTGCCATAAAGATAAACAATTAGCAGTTCACACGCTCTACTTCATTATAGACTAAGCTGAGCCTCTTCTCCTTTTCCGCACCTGTGGCCTTGTAGATAAGCGTATGCTAGCGTTCATAGAAAGAAATGCATGAGACAAGCAGACATACAGTGCATAACATAATGGGCATGCGCAGATGCCAATGAATGGATGAAACACAAGGGTGAAGGAGGGGGGTTTCTACTATACACAGAATACTATGGCAGCTTGCTGACATTCTGCCCCCTCAAAAATCAACCTCTCGCCCACCTCCCGGTTCAGGCGGGAGACCTCCCGGTTTCCTCAGGAACTTTTTATGAAAGCTCCTGAGCATGTGAGGGGCCCGAATATCCCCTACTTCCACCCATTCTCGGTGCTGGGGTCCGAAATCAGTCCACTCGATCAAATAGTAGAGCTTTCCACGTTTCAGCTTAGAGTCCAAAATGTCAGCAATTTCGTAGTGCAACCATCCACCAACACAGGGGGGGTGGGGGATGTGGTTGGTGCCATTGGCAAGACCCATTGTCTTTCTTAAGGAGGCTGAAATGAAAGACAGAATGTAAAGACCTTAAGTTCTTAGGAAGTTCAACATCAACAGCCACATCATTGATTACTTTACGCACTTTGAATGGTCCTATAAATTTCCATCCCAACTTTCTACTGGGCCGAAGCATTTTAATATTTTTCGTCGACACATATACATAGTCACCAGGCCGTAGAGCCCAACCCTCCACCCTTCCCCTAAAAGCCTGTTTTTTATATGCAGCCTTGGCTGCTTCCAAAGTTTGTCACAGTAGTGGCCAGACTTGTTGCAAAGCCTTACACCAAGCGTCGGCATCGCCTGCTTGTCCATCCCGTTGCCCCTCCAAAAACGGTAAGGGAGGGCTGTCATAACCAACAGCAGCTTTGTAAGGAGACATGCCAATGGAGGCGTGACACGTGTTGTTATAGCAGTACTCCGCAAGAGGCAGTAAGTCACACCAGTCGTCTTGTTAATAATTTTGTAAAACACCTCAAATATTGTTCCAAGGTTTGGTTCACCCGTTCGGTTTGCCCATCAGTTTTGGGGTGGTAAGCACTACTGAGGCCCCTCTCCACTCCCATGATGTCCATCAGTTCCTTCCAGAATTTTGACACAAATTGTGTACCCCTATCGGAGATCACCTTGGCAGGTAAAAGATGGAGGCGTACCACGTTATTGAAGAATGCTTTGGCCAAAGCCTTGGCCGTGGGGAGTGAGGGGAATGGTACAAAATGTGCCTGTTTTGAAAACAAGTCTACCACCACCCAAATGACAGTTTTGTTCTTACTAGGTGGTAAGTTTGTGATAAAGTCCGTAGATATGACCTCCCAGGGTCTGGAGGGGGTTGGGAGTGGGTGCAACAGTCCCGGTGGTTTCCCCCCTCTGGGTTTGGTCATGGCACAGGTTTGACATGTCTGCACAAACGCTGTTAAGTCCTTGTGCATGTGTGACCACGAAAATTGACGCTCGAGCAATTGCAAAGACTTCACAAATCCCGAGTGCCCCGCCAGTTTGGACCCATAGGCCGCTTCCATGATTTCCCCCCGTAGCTTGATGGGGACTTATAATTTACCCTCTTTGTACCAACAGCCATTATCCCTCTCGAAACAAACCTCCACCCCTTACACCATTAGTTTGTCCTCATCAGAAAACTCCGCTTGGAATTCTTTTGCCCACAAAGGCTCGGGGGGTGGCTGCGCCGGAGGAGGGAGAGGCGGAGAGGGGGAGGCGGGGATTTTCACAGCCTGACTTTGAGTAGTAACCGCTCCTCCCAATTGGGTGGGAGTGAAAATAGAGTCCAGAATGACGTCTCATTGACTGGCATGTTGGGGGAGGTGTGACAAGCCATCCGCCAACGAGTTAGCGGATCCCGGGAAATGACGGAGTGTGAACTTGAATTTGGAGAAAAAGTCAGCCCACCGCAGCTGCTTGGTGTTTAAGCAGCGGGGTGATTTTAGAGTTTCGAGGTTCTTGTGATTAGTCCACACTTCAAATGGCACTTTTGCCCCCTCAAGCCAGTGCCTCCACGTAGACAACGCAAGCTTTATTGCTCCCACCTCCTTTTCCCACCCAGACCATTGTCTTTCAGCCTCAGAGAATTTTTTGGAGATGTAAGGTAACGGGTGCAGCAGCCCATCCTCCCCTTCTTGTAAGATGCCCCCCCCTCCATGGCAACATCCGAGGCGTCAGTTTGTACAATGAATTTTTTGGTTTCATCGGGGTGGGCTAAGACAGGTTCAGAGGTGAACAGTTCTTTCAATTGCCTAAATGCTCTGTCGCACTCCGCCGACCAAGCCAAGGGTGCCCCAGGTCTCATAGCTTCCTGGCCCTTTCCCTTGGTCTTTAACAAATCAGTTAAAGGGAGTGCAACCTGAGCGAAGTTCTTGATAAAAGATCTATAAAAATTGGTGAATCCTAGGAATGCTTGTAATTGCCTTCTAGTTTTGGGTGCCTCCCACCCCACCACGTATTTTATTTTCCTGGGTCCATCTCCAGCCTGCCTGCCGATATGCGGTAGCCCAGGAAGTCTATTTGCGTTTTGTGAAATTCACACTTTGACAGTTTGGCCAAGAGTTTGTGCTTATGCAATGTTTTCAGTACTTTTCAGACCAGTTTAACATGTGAGGGCAGGTCGGGGGAGTACACCAAAATGTCGTCTAGGTAAATAAGGACCCCCTTGAACAAATGTTCATGTAACACCTCATTAATCAAGTTCATGAAGACCCCAGGAGCGCCCTGAAGTCCGAACGGCATAACCAGGTATTTGAATTGCCCCAGGGGGTATTGAAGGCGGTTTTTGCTTCATCGCCCTCCTTGATGTGCACACAGAAGTAGGCATCACGTAGATCTACTTTGGAGAAAATCTTTCCCTTTGCAGCCTCCACCAGTAAGTCTTTAGTTAGCGGCAACGGGTAGGCATTCGTGGCAGACACTGCACTCAAGCCCCGGTAATCCGTGCAGAGTCTTAAGCCACCATCCTTCTTTTTCCGGAAGAGAACTGGCGCGGCAAACAGGGAGGTAGCCGGTCGGATAAAACCCCGTGCGAGGTTTTTATCAATGAACTTTCTAAGTTCCTCCCTCTTGGCCGGCCCCATGGAATAGATTTTCCCTTTTGGTAGTTTAGCCCCTGGAACAAGTTCGATGCTGCAATCGGAATGCCTATGGGGGGGCAGTTTGTCTGCTTCCTCTTTCCCAAATGCTGGGGCTAAGTCTCTGTACTCCTCGGGTAATGAGGAAATCTCCTCATTCGTAAGGAGGGCAAACGGGAAGTTCTTGGCTGGTAGGGGCCCCCATCCCGTCTCCCACTTGTGCCCCGTACATCTTGGTGACCTGAAGTCTATTTTCCCCTCCTCCCATAGGATGTACGGGTCGTGGCTGTAGAGCCAGGGGGCCCCCAATACTAACGAGAACCTACTCTGGGGGTTGATTATGAAGGATCTCTGTTCCCAATGCTCACCCGCCCCCATGCGTAATGGCATAGTCTCATAGAGGCATGGATCTTTCATGGGAGACCCATCCATCTGGGTGAATATCAACAGTTCCTTGAGCTTTTTCACCAAGGCTTCTAAGCCCAAGACCACAGCTTGGTTAATCAAGTCTCTCCCACACCCCGAGTCAATAAGTGCTTTTACGCGCACATGAGTCCCCAGCTGAGCCTCTTCTCCTTCTCCGCATCTATGGCCTTGTAGATAAGCGTATGCTAGCATTCATAGAAAGGAATGAATGAGACAAGCAGACATAATGGGCATGCACAGATGCCAATGAACGGATGAAACACAAGGGTGAAGGAGGGGGGTTTCTACTATACACAGAATACTATGGCAGCTTGCTGACAAAAGTACTTGATCTTCCCGGTCCAGGAAAACATGGGAGAGAACAGGGAGCATTGTGCGAATGAGACTGCTTCGGGGCGGGAGGCGGATTGGCCTGTCTGATCAGCAAATTTAACTGTGAGAGGGAACAGCAGTGAATCCCAATCAAAACAACCATGTGACCACACCCCAAATTTCATATTCTGTGCCCATTCTGTTACACACTTCTTCTTTTTTTTGGGGGGGGGTGAAACACAACTTTTAGGTATATTGTTCTACCTTGGGGGAAGCCAAATTTGATTAGCTGGCTCAGGTCCCAAGGATTTAGAGTCCAATGAGTCATTCCTCCATTTTCCCATGGAAATCTTATATATATATTTTTCTCTCTATCACTAACAGAATATATTAGAGGTATGACAGTCTGCTCTAAAATCCCCATTTTTTAACTTTTAAAATCTTCTTCGAGTTAAGAGCTTCAGGCTCTTCCTGGCCAAATTACCTTCTAGAGGAAGCCTTGTGGGTCTTGTTTGTTAAAATAGAATTCCAGATCTCTGAACCTTCTCTTCACACTTTAGTAAGGGAGGGTCAAGACTGTTTTTTATGTAGGTAAATACGAGGGTGGCCATATTGCCTGGATGGTCATACGTAACTTGAAATCTCGGTATCTCACCTGATGCCTGCTTATTTATTTAATTATTTGATTTATACCCCGCCTTCCCTGCCAAGTCAGGCCTCAGGGCGGCTTACGCAAGATTTGTTGTTGTTCAGTAACACAGTCGAGTGACTCTTCGCGACCCCATGGACCAGATCCCGCCTGGCCCTCCTGTCTTCTGCCGTCCACTGAAGTTTGCTCAATTTCATGTTCGTTGCATCTAT
The DNA here is from genome assembly GCF_001447785.1 of Gekko japonicus. Taxonomy (NCBI): domain Eukaryota; kingdom Metazoa; phylum Chordata; class Lepidosauria; order Squamata; family Gekkonidae; genus Gekko; species Gekko japonicus. The sequence goes on along the minus strand of NW_015160848.1, from coordinate 1,134,431 downwards.
GACACTGTCTAACCATCTCATCCTTTGCCGTCACCGTCTTCTTTGACCTTCAGTCTTTCCCAGCATCAGGGTCTTCTCCAGTGAGTTCTCCCTTCTCATTGGGTGGCCAAAGTATTTGAGCTTCAGTTTCATTATCTGGCCTTCCAGGGAACAGTCAGGGTTGATTTCTTTTAGGATTGACTGATTTGATCTTCTTGCAGTCCAAGGGACTCTCAAGAGTCTTCTCCAGCACCATAGTTCAAAAGAATCTATTCTTCGGCGCTCGGCCTTCCTTATAGTCCAACTCTCGCAGCCATACATGACTACTGAAAGACTATTGAAAGAGGTAGTCAATCTTTAAAGGTACAATTGTGGTCTTAGGGTACTGTCTCAGTGATGATCTGGTTCTTATAGATCCACATGGGTCAATGCAGGGGTAATTCATGAGGACAACCAGATGGATTTCACCTAGAGAACTGGTGTTGAGTAGTGATGGGCATGAACTGGGAAAATGTGGTATGGTTCATGGTATGCCAGCTTCATGAACCATGAAACATCACAAATAAACCAGTTTCATTTGTGAGGTTTGTGACATGGTAGAACACCCCTCAGCATGATAGAGACACCAAACTCACAAGGGATATCCGGCTAACCCACCTCTACCTACATGCCAAGGTTGGTGAGGATTGAATTTATGGGGTTCGAGTTATGGCTCCCCCAAAGAAGGTGTCCCCAGGAAAGCATTTTCTGGGGAAATGACAAGCACAGGTTCATGAGGGTCAGGATTGTATAGAATGGATCCTGTGCAAATTAAAGATGCCAAACATGCAAGAGATCTCCAGATGACTCTCCTCTACTTGCCCTCCAAGTTTGATGAGGATTGGATTTATGGGGTCCAAGTTACAGCCCCCCAAAGAAGGTGCTCCTATGGAGGGAAAAACAGCAAAAAAGCAAGGACAACAGAAGCCATGCAGAACAGAATCGAAGTCCCAGAGAATCTCTGCAGTAGAAACTGAAGGTTGGAGGCATTTTTGCAAGCCCAGCAGAACCAGTGCAATGTGCCCAGCAGAACTAGTGCCACTGTGGCACTGTGAACCCAACAGGACTAAGGTCAAGTCAGGGAAGTGTTTTTTGGGGGGACATGTCAGACACAGGTTCAAAAGTATATAGAATGGACCCCCTGCAAGTTACACACACCAAATGCACAGGGAACCTCACCCTGCCACCTGCTCTTTTACAATCTCTTCAAGTTGGGGGTGGATTACATTTCTGGCGTCCCAGTTACAGACTCCCCCAAAAAGTCTCTCCAATGCTCTTTCCAGAAAAGACAGCTGCAGTTACAGGAGTCTATGGAACAGCTCAGAAATAAGACAGCAAACTCACAGGGAAAGTTCACCTGGGCAGACCCCCCCATCAGACAGTGGAACCAAGGCAAGCATCCCCCCTATGCTTGCAACCCCC
>NW_015160848.1:1129830-1131969 GCF_001447785.1 Gekko japonicus | reverse complement strand
CCCCCCCCCCCCCCAACCGAGGCCCGAGCGGCTTGCATCCGCTGGGCCTTGCCGGTCTCTCCCACCAGCCCACCCGCCAGCCAAGCCTGCAGTTTGCAGAGCTTTCCCTGCACATGCGCAGGGGATGCTCTGTTACTTTTGGGGAGATTTAAGTATCCCCCGATATTTTTTCAAACTTTTAAGATTTTTGTGCATACCTGGGGACTGCCCCAAGTGTGCATGAAAATCTCCCTCCCCCCCCAGGTGCCCCCGATGCGTGGATTTAGGTATCCGCACACACGGGGGTGACTTCGGAATTAGATATATAGATAAGCAAGGGGACAATATACATCCTTGTAATACTCCGTTTCCGATGCTAAACCAATCAGTTGTTCCATATCTGGTTCTAACTGTCGCTTCTTGATCCTTATACAGGTTTCTCAAGAGACATGTGACATGGTCTGGTACTCCCATCTCTTTATGGACTTGCCACAGTTTGTTGTGATCCACACAGTCAAAGGCTTTAGAGTAGTCAATGAAGCAGAAGTAGATCTTTTTCTGGAACTCCCTTGCTTTCTCCATAATCCAGCAAATGTTGGCAATTTGATCTCTAGTTCCGCTACCTCTACGAAACCCAGCTTGTACTTATGGCCATTCTCTATCCACATACTGTGGATAAAAATGAAATAAAAGTGAAATAAATAAAATAAATACTGCTGAAGCCCAGCTTGTAGGTTCTTGAGCATGACCTTGATAGTGTGTGAAATGAGTGCAATTGTGCGATAGTTTGAATATTCTTTGGCATTGCCCTTCTTTGGGATTGGTATGCATACTGACCTTTTCCAGTCCTATGGCCAATGTTGTGTTTTCCAAATTTGCTGGCAAATTGAGTGCAACACTTTAACAGCATCAAGAACACTAGCACAGCAACAGCTCCAGAGTTCAGTTCAGTTCAGTTGACCTTTATTGGCATAAAATACCTTTAAAAGGATTACTATAAGAAGAAATATACATTTAAAACCAACTATAACCTGCCATGTAAAACCTAAGGTCGCATAAAACAATTACTGATCGGACGTTTTCCTGATGTAGCTTTATCGCTGATTGTAAAAACATGGCTACGTTCATTGCTGTTTCCGGAACAGAGTCATTTTGAAAACGATTGCACTTTTAAAGCATCAGGAAGGTTTGTCATGTTGGCTAAGACAAGGTTTAAATATCTAGCATGTAAAACCACATAAAATTGACTATGCAAACAAATATGTGAAACAGTTTCAATACATCCAGAGTTGCAATGGCAAAGTCTATCCGCATAGACTATGTTATTATATCTCCCGTGCAAGATTGCTGATGGTATAACACTGAATCTTGCTAGAGAAAAGGCTCAGCGCTGTTGCGGTGCTTGTATACCAGGTAGATATGGGGCCATTCGGCCTACCATAAAGGGGGTGGACTCTGGAGAAAGAAGAATTTCGAATGAAATGAGTTTTTAAAATGAATCCTTAAACGTTCATATTTTTCAGATATAACAGATGGATTTGAGAGCAGTACAGTGCATACATTTAAGACAGTTTGATCAAGTATTTTTACAAAAGGTTTTCTAATTTAATCTCAGCAGTTAAAAGCAAGCCCAAATCAAAATGCCTTGCAACACCCACCTGGCACAGGGATGCCATCCTCCCACTCCAAGAGGGGCAGGGGAATCCCCTTCACCAGGGCTCTTTTTGAAGAAGAAGAAGAAGAAGAAGAAGAAGAAGAAGAAGAAGAAGAAGAAGAAGAAGAAGAAGAAGAAGAAGAAGAAGAAGAAGAAGAAGAAGAAAAAGAAGAAAAATGATTGGTTGGGTACCCAGTTGGGTGTAGTGGTTAAGAGCCAGTTTGGTGTAGTGGTTAAGTGTGCGGACTCTCATCTGGGTGAACCGGGTTTGATTCCCCACTCCTCCACTTGCACCTGCTGGATGACCTTGGGCAAGCCGTAGTTCTGATAAGAGCTGTTCTCGAAAAAGAGCAGTTTCTGTCAAGAGCGTTCTCAGCCCCACCTACTTCACAGGGTGCCTGTTGTGGGGAGGGTAAGGGAAAGGAGTTTGTAAGCCGCTCTGAGACACCTTTGGATAGTGAAGGGCGGGGTATAAATCCAATCTCCTCCTCCTCCTCCTCCTCTTC
>NW_015160848.1:1129492-1129802 GCF_001447785.1 Gekko japonicus | reverse complement strand
TCTTCCCCACCTTTCACTACCCAAGGGAGTTTCAGAGTAGCTTACAAACTCCTCGCCATCCCTATCTTGCCACCTCAAGTGGCTTTTATATAAGGACAGGATGTGTTTTATAGCAGCTGTTTGTACGTTTGGCCTTAAGACCTCTGGTCAATGAAGCTAATAAATGAAAGGAAAGGAAAGGAAAGGAGAAAGGAAAGAAGCACTCTCTAAATTCCCTCAGAATATCTTTATATCTTTTTTCATTTCAAACAGCCTTTTGCAAGGAAGAAATGTGACACTTTGTCCAGATTTGAGGATTTTGATGCATTTG
>NW_015160848.1:1105605-1127474 GCF_001447785.1 Gekko japonicus | reverse complement strand
AACAGGACATTTCCCTTACGTAGTGTTATGAGTCTGTCTGTGCCTTTAAATGTAATTGATAAATAATCACAATGCGGAAGTGACATCAATACTCAAAGACTGTAACATGAACTCAACCAGTATCAGTCCAACGGTATTTCAACTAGAATTATTTGATACACAGGAGAAAGGTAGTATAGAATTAACAGACAGGAGATCACCTGGACAGATTTTGAAACATAGATGATCACTGTGACACCTTTTGATGAAATCAAGATAATTAGTAGAAGAAGAAGAGGAGGAGATTGGATTTATACCCCGACCTTAACTACCCAAACGTGTCTCAGAGCATCTTACAAACTCCTTTCCCCTCCCCTCCCCACAACAGACACCCTGTGAGGTAGGTGGGGCTGAGAGAGCTCTTGACAGAAACTGCCCTTTTTTCAAGAACATCTCTTATCAGAACTACGGCTTGCCCAAGGTCATCCAGCCAGGTGCAAGTGGAGGAGTGGGGGATCAAACCTGGTTCTCCCAGATTAGAGTCAGCACACTTAACCACTACGCCAAACTGGCTCTAGAACATGGGTACCCCCAAATTTGTTGGCAGTAGTGCTTTGCAGTTTGAAGGATAGTGGGAAAGTAATCCAAATACTTACTTCCAAATAGCTGGGAAAGATAAGTTAGTGGAAAACCAGATGTCTCAAAATGTACCTTTCATGTATCAGGTTGGAAGACACATGCTAAGAGAGAGGTTGGGTGATTCTTCCAATTCTCCCTTCCTGCTGCAGCCCAAAATACCCCTCAAAATGCTGGTCTTGGGAGGCAGAGACCCCCCCCCCAGAATAGTTTAGGGGAGACTGGAGGTCCGGAGGGAAGGGTGAGGATTGTCACTAATCTTCCCCCCCTCTCCCCACTTTCTGCCACTAGAGTGGTATCGTCTGCATATCTGAAGTTGTTGATGTTTTTCCCAGCAGTCTTTATTCCAGCTTCTGAGTCACCCAGGCCGGCATTTTGCATGATGTACTCTGCATATAAATTAAATAAGCAAGGGGACAATATACATCCCTGTCGTACTCCGTTTCTGATGCTTAACCAATCAGTTGTTCCATGACTGGTTCTAACTGTCGCTTCTTGATCCTTATACATGTTTCTCTAGAGATGTGGGGTGGTCTGTTACTCCCATCTCTTTATGGACTTCCCACAGCTTGTTGTGATCCACACAGTCAAATGCTTTAGAGTAGTCAATAAAGCAGAAGTAGATCTTCTTCTGAAACCCCCTTGCTTTCTCCATAATCCAACAAATGTTGGCAATTTGATCTCTAGTTCTGCTACCTCTACAAAACCCAGCTTGTACTTATGGCCGTTCTCTATCCACATACTGTGGATAAAAGTGAAATAAAAGTGAAATGAATAAAATAAATACTGCTGAAGCCCAGCTTGTAGGATCTTGAGCATGACCTTGATAGTGTGTGAAATGTGCAATTGTGCGATAGTTTGAACATTCCTTGGCATTGCCCTTCTTAGGGATTGGAATCTATACTGACCTTTTCCAGTCCTATGGCCACTGTTGTGTTTTCCAAATTTGCTGGCAAATTGAGTGCAGCACTTTAACAGCATCAAGAACACTAGCACAGCAACAGCTCTAGAGTTCAGTTCAGTTCAGTTCAGTTGACCTTTATTGGTATAAAATACCTTTAAAAGGATTACTATAAGAAGAAATGTACATTTAAAACCAAAAATAACCTGCCATAGAAAACCTAAGGTAGCATTTGATAGCGGAACTCCTCCTAGTGAAGATTGTTCCTGTGGCACAACTCTGCTTACGTATGATAGTGGGTGCGTGAGTTCTTTTACCCGTGTATCCAGAGGGCGGAGTCAGAACGGGCTCTCCTATTTCCCAAGAAGCGAGACAACACACTCGTGTTTAATGAATAACCTCCTAGTGAAGATTGTTCCTGTGGCACAACTCTGCTTACGTATGATAGTGGGTGCGTGAGTTCTTTTACCCGTGTATCCAGAGGGCGGAGTCAGAACGGGCTCTCCTATTTCCCAAGAAGCGAGACAACACACTGGTGTTTAATGAATAAATGTTGTCTTTACTAAATATCGTTGATCTCAAGCACACAAAAACAGATGCATTCACCCATACACTCAAGTTTCCTTTAGTTACAGTAGATACAGAAAGCAATCAGTAATAAAAATAATAATTTCAGACTAACAGTGAGGTAAGACACAGAAGGGTAGCGATTGATACTTATCTGATCCAGGGAATAGAGTTGGTCTCAACGAAGAAAGCAGGAACAAAAGTTCTAGCTAGAGGGATTCCATGCCACTCGGATGGACACAAGCCACTACGTGTGGGCTTCTTGGTTTGCACGTTCCAAGAAGGCTACATAGAATTCCCTGTAGTAGAGCTTAAGTTGAAGCAGAAGCAAAAGAGCTAACCAGAGAGATTCCACGCCACACTGATGGACTCAAGCCAATACGTGCAGGCTTCTTGGATGCATGTTCCAAGAAGACTACGTGGAATTGCCAGTGGTAGGACTCACTCAGTTGGGGGGGGGGGGGAATCTAGCTAGCTTGGGCTGCTAGCTGGCACAACTTAGTTACAGGGTGGGGTGGGAGATGGCTAGCTAACTCTCTCGACAAAGGACAAAGGTGTGTATCACCTCTTAAAACCTAGGTTGGGGCTGGCCCTGTGTGCCAACCTCCTGTTCCTGGATCTGTCCCCTTCCCTATGTCTATTGGTGAATGGGGAGGTGACGTCTATCTGGAGGGAGTGGGGCAATATTCAAATTCTAAGCCTAAACTTCAATGGGAACCATTTGGTCAGGTGTCAAAGTTGTATTGTCATAGTAACCTTTGAATTGCAGATGCTGGCCTGGTCCAGAGTTGACAAACAGGATGTTTATTTTGTGATTCAAACTAGATACGAAGGGTTACATGTTATCCAGATGATCTTTAATGGTGGAAAGTTGTTGTTTCCAAGAGTCCATGTGACTGAGCTTAATGGAGAATGTTTTCTTTGTCCCAAAGCATGATGGGAAGGTCTGGGTGTGAGTGTGTGTGTCCATTAGCATCCTTAGGCCGGCAGAACAGGCCCTGCACATAGCAGCTTCCAGGTGCAAGCATGAAAAGCAAACCAAGCAAATCCAAGGCACACAGCATTTCCCAATCACATGCATACAAATGCAGAGACATTACAGACATACAAGCATCAGCATAGCATAAATAAAATACATTTAAAGCACACTTGGCAAAACATTACACAATTACTCATTGGAAGATTTCCTGATGTAGCTTTATCGCTGATTGTAAAAACATGGCTATGTTAATTGCTATTTCCGGAACAGAGTCATTTCGAAGACGGTTGCACTTTTAAAGCATCAGGAAGACTCGTCATGTTGGCTAAGATAGGGTTTAAATATCTAGCATGTAAAACCACATAAAATTGACTATGCAAACAAATATGTGAAACAGTTTCAATACATCCAGAGTTGCAATGGCAAAGTCTATCCGCATAGACTAAGTTATTATATCTCCCGTGCAAGACTGCTGATGGTATAACTCTGAATCTTGCTAGAGAAAAGGCTCAGCACTGTTGCGGTGCTTGTATACCAGGTAGATATGGGGCCATTCGGCCTACCATAAAGGGGGTGGACTCTGGAGAAAGAAGAATTTCGAATGAAATGAGTTTTTAAAATGAATCCTTAAACGTTCATATTTTTCAGATATAACAGATGGATTTGAGAGCAGTACAGTGCATACATTTAAGACAGTTTGATCAAGTATTTTTACAAAAAGTTTTCTAATCTAATCTCAGAACTTAAAAGCAAGCCCAAATCAAAATGCCTTGCAACACCCACCTGGCACAGGGATACCATCCTCCCACCCCGGGAGGGGCAGGGGAATACCCTTCCCAGGGCTCTTTTTGTAGAAGAAGAAGAAGAAGAAGAAGAAGAAGAAGAAGAAGAAGAAGAAGAAGAAGAAGAAGAAGAAGAAGAAGAAGAAAGAGATTGGATATATACCCAGTTGGGTGTAGTGGTTAAGAGCCAGTTTGGTGTAGTGGTTAAGTGCGCGGACTCTCACCTGGGAGAATCGGGTTTGATTCCCCACTCCTCCACTTGGACCTGCTGGATGACCTTGGGCAAGCCGTAGTTCTGATAAGAGCTCTTCTCGAAAAAGAGCAGTTTCTGTCAAGAGTTCTCTCAGCCCCACCTACCTCACAGGGTGTCTGTTGTGGGGAGGGGAAGGGAAAGGAGTTTGTAAGCCACTCTGAGACACCTTTGGATAGTGAAGGGCGGGGTATAAATCCAATCTCCTCCTCCTCCTCCTCCTCTTCTTCCCCACCTTTCACTACCCAAGGGAGTTTCAGAGTAGCTTACAAACTCCTCGCCATCCCTATCTTGCCACCTCAAGTGGCTTTTATATAAGGACAGGATGTGTTTTATAGCAGCTGTTTGTACGTTTGGCCTTAAGACCTCTGGTCAATGAAGCTAATAAATGAAAGGAAAGGAAAGGAAAGGAGAAAGGAAAGAAGCACTCTCTAAATTCCCTCAGAATATCTTTATATCTTTTTTCATTTCAAACAGCCTTTTGCAAGGAAGAAATGTGACACTTTGTCCAGATTTGAGGATTTTGATGCATTTGGTAAGTTTCTCCATATGTACATTTATGTGTATTCGCGTGTGAGTGTATGTCTGTGCGTCTGCACGTGTGCTCACACCAGGAAGTCATAGCGACCTCTGGTGACTGACCCAAACTGACTGACACGTGAGATCAAAGGTGACACAACACAGGCTCCTGCCAAGAAACCCATACTGCTTTCCTGGAACTCTTTACCCTTTTTAGGGGTGGGGTTTGACAACAACAATTACACAGCGCTAATAGGAAAGTATTTGGCACCTGCCCAGTAAGACTTTTAAAATTACACAGCCAGGAATAATATTGAAAATAAGTTATGGGGCTAAGGTCTCGCAAGCCTTCGCTCATATCGAGCTCCACGCTTTAATTATGGACTAAATGCACATAATGTTTCTGTTACAAGAGCGGGTGGCTTCCCTCTTTGCTCTCAATTTTCCTATAAGTACGAGGACTCCGGTCATCTCTCCATTCCGGCATCCACTGAGGCACCATCCAACCTTGCAGTCATGAAGATCTTTTCCTTTCTCTCAGCCTTTCTCTTCTTCATGCTGCTGGCTGCTCCAGGTAAACTCCTGAGCAAAACTCTGGCTGGCTGGAGACTTTGGCGGGAATAGGTAGCCCTATTGAAACTAAGCTACGGGGCCTGATTTTCCGATGTTTTCCAAGGTTAGAAGAAAATCTAGCGAAAATGGTGGATATTTGGTGTGCAAATATAATTCTCTTTTCTTTTTGCCTCTACAGCATTTGCTGATGACCCAGTGACCACGGCTGAGTGTCACGAGGCGGGTGGAAGGTGTCAGTTTCTGAGATGCCCACCAAACGTTTACCGGATTGGAAAGTGTGATGGTCAAAATACTTTTTGCTGCAGATAATCTAAGTAGGCATCTTTATAGGAGATGCTTTGCTGTGGCTGTTCCATTGTTTGTCCATAGCATAACGTCCATGTGAAAGGCACTTTACAGAGTACAGGGAGGCAAGTTGCTGCTTGGAGGAGCTTAACATTTAAAATTTGACAGAAGGGAGAGACAACAAAAGAGTTGGTGGAAAGGGGGAAGGGACAGGTCTACACAGGGAGGAGATGATGGCACTCTGCTTGCGTCGGGTTTAGGACCTAACCAAACAGGATGTTTCCCTTACGTAGTGTTATGAGTCTGTCTGTGCCTTTAAATGTAAATGATAAATAATCACAATGCGGAAGTGACATCAATACTCAAAGACTGTAACATGAACTCAACCAGTATCAGTCCAACGGTATTTCAACTAGAATTATTTGATACACAGGAGAAAGGTCGTATAGAATTAACAGACAGGAGATCACCTGGACAGATTTGGAAACATAGATGATCACTGTGACACGTTTTGATGAAATCAAGATAATTAGTAGAAGAAGAAGAGGAGGAGATTGGATTTCTACCCCGCCCTTCACTACCCAAAGGTGTCTCAGAGCCTCTTACAAACACCTTTCCCCTCCCCACAACAGACACCCTGTGAGGTAGGTGGGGCTGAGAGAGCTCTTGACAGAAACTGCTCTGTTTTTCAAGAACATCTCTTGAAGGTCATCCAGCCAGGTGCAAGTGGAGGAGTGGGGGATCAAACCCGGTTCTCCCCGATTAGAATCCGCGCACTTAACCACTACACCAAACTGGCGCTAGAACATGGGTACCCCCAAATTTGTTGGCAGTAGTGCTTTGCAGTGTGAAGGATAGTGGAAAATAATCCAAATACTTACTTCCAAATAGCTGGAAAAGATACGTTTGTGGAAAACCAGAGGTCTCAAAATGTACCTTTCATGTATCAGTTTGGAAGCCACATGCTAAGAGAGAGGTTAGGTGATTCTTCCAATTCTCCCTTCCTGCTGCAGCCCAAAATACCCCTCAAAATGCTGGTCGTGGGAGGCAGATACCCCCCAGAATAGTTTAGGGGAGACTGGAGGTCCAGAGGAAAGGGTGAGGATTGCCACTAATCATCCCCCCCCCTTCCTTGTACCTGCAGAAAACTAGGCAGCTTCCAGGCCGTCATCAGCTTAATAATTTCTGATGAATAATGGGCCTTTAAAAATTGGTAGTATTGAATGTAAGGTAACGAGAATACCCCGTAGTTGGCCATTTGATCATATTCTGAAATGTATAGCATTTATACAAGGCTGTGAAATTTGTTACAGAAAGAACCCATTGAGTTCATCAGAAGCTATGCAAAGAACAAGTTGGGTTCCATAAATGTCCTCAAGGTGGGGGAGATGAATAACTGGGAAATTTCCCTTCTGCACACATCTCACCCTCCAGGATGAGACTGATGAGCTGGAGCCGTTGAATATGCTCTTTCCCATTTTGCTGGTGCTCAATAGCCTTCCTCTTCTGCGTTTCCCAGAGGAGAATCGGCATGTTCAGACCTTATCAGTCTTTTCAGGCATTTGAAATATTACAAATCATGGGCCGGATCCGGCCAGCTTTTTCACTCCACGGGACTCACGTGATCCCCAGTATGGTTTGTTTATTTATTTATTTATTTTGGTGGCTCAAGGAGAGTCTTCATTTTTTTATCATCCGCAAATTTAGCCACTTCACTGCTTACTTCCATCTCTAAATCATTAATGAATAAGTTAAAAAGCAGTGGACCAAGTACTGATCCCTGCAGTACCCCACTGCTTACCACCCTCCACTGAAAAAATTGCCCATTTATACTCACTCTCTGTTTTCTATGAATTAGCCAGTTTTTGATCCATAAAAGGTCTTGTCCTTCTATCCCATGATTTTTGAGCTTACTTAGGAGCCTTTGATGAGGAACTTTATCAAAAGCTTTCTGGAAGTCAAGGTAAACAATATCTATTGGATCCCCCTTGTCCACATGTTTGTTCACCCCCTCAAAGAACATTAACAGGTTTGTGAGACAAGATCTTCCCTTACAGAACCCATGTTGAGTCTGCCTCAATAGGTTTTGTTCATCTATGTGCCTACTAATTCTCTCCTTAATAATTGTTTCCACCAATTTACCTGGTATCGACGTCAGACTGACTGGCCTGTAATTTCCCGGATCTCATCTGGAACCCTTTTTAAAGATGGGAGTGACATTAGCTACCTTCCAATCCTCAGGAATGGAGGCACTAGGCTCCGAACCGGCTATTGTTCTCTCTACTGAAGGTGCACAAGACCGCGTGGCTTCCTTAGCGCTTACATGCCCAGGCATGTCTGTGTCAACACATAACATGGTCAATGCCAGCCTGGCGTCCTTAGGGCCAGGGAGGGCCAGACGATTTCGCCACCCTGACCGTCGCGCTCTCTGGGGAATGTGGGGAAAGGCAGCCCCTCAGGTAGGTTTGACTATTTAGCTTGCACAGATGTTCAGCTTTACCTTAAAAGAAAAGGCAAGTCTCTAGGCCTTTTCGGTCCGGAGACGGCAGGTGGAAAAGAGGCCCGCAGTCAGGGAAGTCACCCCTGTGACTGACAAGGGCGAGAGCTTTCCGCCTACCACAAGCTGCTCTTTCTGAGTTTGCCTCAGCTGATGACTCGCAGGAGCAATTGGTAGCCTCCAGGGCCCAGGGTTTTCGGCAGGGCCCACTGCTCTCGACCCCCCCCCTCACTTATTTGCTAGTGCTCCAGTGTGCTCCCAGCTACACTCACTGTCCGGTGTCTCTGGGAAAGGGAGTGCTGAGCATGGGCAGTGGGAGAGTTCACAAGTGGGCAGGGGAAGGGGACACTCAGGCAGGTGAGAGATGTGGGTGGGGGGGAGGGCGTGAGGGTAGCCTCCTGGCGGGAAGACATCAGAGAAATATTGTGTTGATCCATATTATTGTCATTCCCATTGTACTCCATGAAGAGACTGGTGACGAATATAGAGGGTGCATTCAGACAGGCAGCCAATCCCGCCATTCGCCCGGCTCTAATTTGATCCCAATTTTTTTAATGTGTTGTTGCAGGACCAGACAGCCCAATGACAGAGAGACGACCAGACAGACAGAATCTCTTCTTCTTCTTTTTCTTCTTCTTCTTCATCGCTCGTTGCTGCTTACTTTATGTTCCAAAGGTGTATTGTTATAAATGTTTATTCAAATAAAGCATTTAATTTTTTTTAAAAAAAAGACATGCAAAAGTATGCTAGCACTGTTGAAGTGTGAAAACGGAAGCAAACGAATAGACCGCTTTTTTGAAGACGGAGTCAGAAGGCTGGGATACCGGTGGGAAAGACAAATGCAGATTCAACCTGAATGTGGTTTTGAACCGCATCTTTTTCTGTTCCAGTGTGGGTTTGGTAAGACAGTGGAGCAAATTCTAGATGCAGATTCAGCCTAAGTTGAAAAAGATATTCAAAACCGCTTCCTATTCTGCAGGAGTGTTTCCTCTCTATCTTTTACATTCCTTGGATTCTTATATATATTTTTCACATATATCGTTTTTTTCTCATATCATTGAAGTTTTTTTCTTTGTTTAACAGATGACAGTGGATGGAGTTATATGTGTTGGCTAAGAGCTTGGAAAAACAAAGTTTTTCAGTCTGTTTTTTTTTTCCTTCACAGCTCTGTTAAGATTCTTTAAAGTAATAATGCCACTAAAATAATCCAGGAACGTAGCCAAGACTGTGTTCATAGTCCAGGGGTCATTTCCTGCAGGAGCGCACAGGAGCGGAGCTCCAGCAGTAAAGAGCCCAGGGGGCGGGCACATGCAACAACCCCCACCCCCTGCTCTCAGCAGCCCCGGGCCACAGATACGTTGCAGAGCCCCCCCAGATAGCAATCCAAAACAGTTCAGTGCAACCTTTAAGGCCAAGGTTTATTCAGGTACAAGCTCTCCCTCCTCTGTGAGGGCAGATCCGTGTGTCCCCCCCCCATAGTTAGCAATCCAAAACAGTCCAGTGGAACCTGAGCGGTGGGTTTTGCCTTCCGACACACTTCCGGTGATGTCAGGGGGTGAGGCATATGCAAATAAGTTATGCTAATGATTATGCTAATGAGCTCCTGCACCTCTTTTTCTATGAAATTACCTCTGATTAGTACCATTCTCTATGGTCTTTGACCACAGACATATATATATTTACTCATACTTATGAAATGTATTTTTACATGGATGAAATGTATTTTTACATGGATGTTACCTATGATAGATATTTGCAACATAAAAAGTATAACAAAGCATGTTAAAATTAGCAGAATAGTGGTTTCTCTTTGGCAAGTGATATATTTTATCTCTCTAAATTTAATGGATTCCATGTGTTAATCACTCTTTGGGTGGAGAAGGACTTACTTTTATTCATTCTAACCTGTCTGCTCTGCAATTTCATGGAGTGCCCACAAGTTCTTGTATTGTGAGAAAGGGAGAAAATTACTCTAAAAAGACTCTGTTTAACTCTAAACGTTTTGTGAGCAAGAGAGTCTAAACAGAAAAGAAACAAGTTGTGTTTAAACTGTGTAGTTAGACAAATGTTTATTCTTGTGTGCCCAGGACTAAGATCTTAACCAGTGTGGCTACGTATATGAGAGAGAGAGAGAAGCCTGTCAGAGTGGAATTTTGGTGTCTGAGTTTGACACCCAGCTTGCTAAAAGTTCTTTTTTTTCCAGAAATCTATTTTGTTCTTATTTCAATAAATCCATTTTTGTTTAAATATATAAAGTATTCAGTACAGTACTTCCTCAGGGCCACATAGTCTTCTGAAGTGCCCAGACCCTGGGTCACACTACCAAAGAAGAGGGATTTGGAATTTTTAATTCCTGGTGGCAGCAGATAACGACCAAGTTTATATACAAAGTGTGAATTAAAGAACAAACCATTTCCCCTGTAAGCAAGTACATCACAGGAAAAACAGAGGCCCTCCACTAGTAAGGATGCCACACTGGACCTTTCTGTTTTTTTCTATGCTATGTAGGTTTTGCTGTAACTGACTTTGGTTTCTTGGTTCAGAAGTCCCATAAGCCTTTGCTCTTTTGTTGGCAGCCTAGGCTTAAAAACTAAAGGCCTTGCCCTGTAGATGTGCCTTTGTCTGAATTCACATCCCATGGCCAGCCAAGCGCCAGGCTCCAAAGCCTAAAGATATCTGTCTAGGTCTTTTTGACATTGCAGTTAATAAAATCTATCAGGGTTAAAGGTCATACTAGCAGAGGTTCATCTTATCAGTGTAGGATGGGCTGGTATTTGGCCAGTTTGGTATATTTTTAATGGACTCCTCCCTTGATTCCTATTGGCTGAAAAGAGAATAGGAAGATGGCTCTGAGCTTTGTTTGGGGCTGTTTGGCCAAGACCCCACCTAGGCTTGAGTGAGGTATTGGTGTACAGTCCAGGAATTCCTTGTTCTTTCTGAAGTGTACACTATATCATGTATTGGGATTTTTCTATATGCTATTGGGTACTGATCTTGAATATATGCTATTGCCAGGTCCAGGTTGGAGAATAGCTGGATACTTTGTGGGTGGAGCCAGGAGAGGGTGGGGTTTGGGGAGGGGCCTCAGCACAGCACAATGCCATAGAGTCCACCCTTCAAAGCAGCCATTTTCTCCAGGGGAGCTGATCTCTGTCAGCTGGACATCGATTGTAAAAGTGGGAGATCTCCAGCCCCCCCCCTGGAGGCTGGCAACCCTAAGCCAGACTCCACCCACCCATAGAAAAGAACCCTAATAGGCTTGGGGATCCCTGGAAGAGACCTGGACCCCGAAAAAACCCCTATATTCATCTCTTGCAAACTGAGGATCATGGCTTCCTTTCTAGAGTCAACCCATCTCATGTTGGGTCTTCCTCTTTTCCTGCTGCCTTCAACTTTCCCCAGCATGATTGTCTTTCCCAGTGAATCTTTTCTTCTCATGACATGGCCGAAGTATGGTAGCCCTCAATTCAGTCATTTCAACATCTAGGTAGAGTTCACACTTGATTCGATCTAAAGGGGAGCGGTGGCACAGAGGATTTATCCTCTGGTTAGCAACCTCTGAGCTGAACAGTATGGCTGAACAGTACGGCTGTCAGTTCTAGCCCCGTGCTGGTGTGAGCTACCAGCCTTGTCCCTAGCTTGCCGTCCACCCAGTAGTTTGAAAGCTTTGGCAAGTAGAGGGTGGGCACACCAAAGACTCCCCCCGGTGGGGGAGGTGTTAGCCGGCAACTGGAACACTCAGCTCGTGAGATTGTAAGCCTACGAAAAAAATCTCCTCGACTCCGAAGCCAGTAATGGGCCATTCCGGCCAGGCGGTGGCAGTGAAGCACTGCAAGACCTGGAGAAGCTGACGTCATCTAGCCAAGCCGAAGTGACGCCGATGGAATACGTCTGACCCTGCAGCTGAACAAACCCTCGCCGACTGTGAAGTGTGTGATTTAAAAGATATATGTTGTCATCCCTTACCCCCATAAATCATTGTTAGTCCTGCGTTGAATGAGTAATGGTAATTCCTCGGAGCCATCAAGCTCTGCAGGATTGAGTGATTAATAACAAAAGAGAAATAGGTGGGTATTATTATTATTATTATTATTATTAATAATAATAATAATAATAATAATACCCACCTATTTCTCTTTTGCGAAGTTCACAGAATCCATAAAACTCTCCTCCAACTCTACGTAAAACTCTCCTCAAATGAGCCGTCTTCCTTTCTGTCAGCTTTTTGAGATTAATGTCTTTCTTTAAATATTGCCCCGCCGAATTAGTGATGTAGATCAACTCATTGTACTAAACTAGTCGAACCTATGCTCTGGTCTCCTTGTCTTTATTTGGGGTGCCGATCAATGCACCCTCTAAGCTGTGGAGACTCGTGAGGACAAATTCTACTTTGTGAGCAAGAAATTTAGCTACTGCATAGATTAGTTTGCTCTAGAGCCATCCTTCCTGAGCGAAGACAAAAAAAAAATTGTGAGTTGGAGGCTAAGAAATTGTAAGCTAGCTCACACTAACTCAGCTTAGAGGGAACACTGGACAGAATGGAGTGGGTGCAGAGGAGAGCGACGAGGATGATCAGGGATGATCGGGGGCCTGGAGACCAAGAAGTCCCGAGAGGAAAGGCTGACAGATTTGGGAATGTTCAGTCTGGAGAAGAGGAGGTTGAGAGGGGACATGATGGGTCTCTTGAAGTATTTGACGGATTGTCACTTAGGGGAGGGCAGGGAGCCGTTCCTGTTGGCGGCAGAGGATAGGGCTTGCAATAATGGGTTTAAATTATGTGTGCAAGGTACTGGCTGGATTTTAAGTATTTTTTTTTAAAGTGTGCAATTAAATTTATTTTTTAAGTGTGCGATTAAATTTAAAGTGTGCAATTTAAATTAAGTGTGCAAGGTACTCTCTGGATTTTAGGGATTTTTTTTTTTTTACAATAAGAGTTGTGCAACAGTGGAATCAGTTGACTAGTAGTCTTTAAGCAGCAGCTGGACAAACACTTGTCCTGACTAGGGTTGTCAGCTTCAAGTTGGGAAATCCCCATATCTTTTCATTGCTGTATCTTTTCATTTTTTCAAGCTCTTTCCGAACGTCAAAGTTGAATTCTTCTGTGTTGCAATTCCAAGCAATCTTTTCAATGGATGAACAATCAAAGTGGGGCGCTGTTGAAAACTAAAATGTCCTGGATAAAAATATCTGCTCCAGTAAGGCTTAAAAAAATGTTTAAAGCAAAACCAGGAGAGTGATATCACGATAAAAAGGAAGCTTTATTCAGGAATGCAAACAAAGGACAGGAGTGAACAGTATGACGAAGAAGGGCTTGGGAAAAGACAAACTGACATTCCGGCACGGACAGCTTCCTAACAAGGAAGGAGAGAAAGGGGGGGGGAGAGACGGATGCCATTTATAGAGTAATCGAAATATTTCAATAAAGGGGATACATGAAAGTTATGTCAGGGGACAGGGATGCCGATAGGACCGCTTCCCTCTGTTGATCTGAGCTGGGATGAAGGCGGCTCAGCAGATCTAGAGCCAGACGCATATGTTATGCCATGGATTTCTTGACCATTCTTCTTTGACATTTCAATTGCAGGGGGAGTAGCAGGGGGAGTAGCTGCCACGGCGCCCCATGATAAGGCTGCCTCTGCGACCCCCGAAGCTCCCCAGACGCCCTCCAAGAGAACCAAAACTGCCTCCAGAAATCACTCTGCCGGGACCGCCATAACTAACAGCACATGGAGTGTTGCCTCCTACAGCAACTGGTTCACCGGTAGCAGAGAGGATGGGTCCGGGGAGGGTCATGACGACGGGAGGTGGCTGGATCACGACTTCTGCAGGTGGGATCTGGTTGATGCAGGAAGGGTTGACCCCGGAGAGGACGCCCAGGCTAGCGGAGGGCACCCCAGAGTTGTGGCTGAAACTTCCTGAGCCAAAGCCAACGACTGGAGAAGAGGCCACGGAGGGAACGGCAAAGGATGGTGACCCGTATCCAGTTATTGTGCCAGAATGGAGGCCACCGTAGCCGAGACCTGCTGATCCGAAGCCAACGGCTGGAGCGGAGGCACAAGAAGGAACTGCAAAGGATGGTCCACAGTAAGCCATGTCTGAGCGATGTAGGTGTGTCTGCAAGAACAGAAGAAATATTATTATTATACACGAGAAGAGGCTCCGTGTGTCTCATGCACAGAACAAGGTCTTAAGAACCTCAGAAGAGTCCTGCTGGATCAGATCAATGGTCCATCTAGTCCAGCATCCTGTCTCACATAGTGACCAACCAGTTCCTCTGGATTGCCAACAACAGGGCACAGAGGCCGAGGCCTTCATAAGAACATCAGAAGGGCCCTGCTGGATCAGACCAATGGTCCCTCTAGTCCAGCATTCCTTCTCACACAGTGGCCAACCAGTTCCTTTGGAGGGCCAACAACAGGGCACAGAGCCCGAGGCCTCCATAAGAACATCAGAAGGGCCTTGCTGGATCAGACCAATGGTTCATCCAGTCCAGCATCCTATCTCACATAGTGGCCAAGCAGTTCCTCTGGAGGGCCAACAACACAGCACGGAGGCTGAGGCCTTCCCCTGATGTTGCCTCCAGGATCTGGGATTCATGGGTTGGCTACCTCTGGAGGCAGAGGTTCCCTCAGTCACCATGGTTCACCCCTATACAGGATGGAATTATTATTTTTTAGCCCAGCCAGACAAAGGGATCCCAACACATTGGGAACATTGGTACACTCAAGTAATGAACATTGAATCTGCATAAAATGTATAATAATAATTTTAAAAATTGTCTGTCCATCCTTCCCCCCCAATGAAAGCTAAAGTTATCTCTTTGTCGCAGCCAGAAGTCATAAAAGAAAGCTAGATCTTCAAAATTGCTCCCCCCCCATCTTCAGGATGATAATAGGAGGGGAAATGGTAAAACTTGAAGGAATCGGGACATCTTGGTTCACTTCATGCACAGTCCATTCTATGATATTTGTAATGGGATCGAGGGATCTCTGCCTGTGTCAGGCATAACTCAGCTGAAAAGGAGGCAGTCAGAGGGAAACTGCTCACCAGTTCCAGATGACCACGGGAACTGCAGGTCTAAAAATGAAGGGAATTGGGACATCCTGGCCCATGTTAACTAAAGAACCCTCCATACACAGCTGTGCTGTTTACAACAGCAACAATAATTATCCGTTTGTGGCAGGTGTCACACCTAAGAAAATAAAGCTGGGATCCTCAAAATTGGCCACCAGCTTCAGGTAGGGTCCCCAACCACCACATGGGCACAGAAGAAGAAGAAGAAGAAGAAGAAGAAGAAGAAGAAGAAGAAGAGGAGGAGCTTGGATGTATACCCCGCCCTTCACTACCCAAAGGTGTCTCAGAGCGGCTTACAAACTCCTTTCCCTTCTCCGCCCCACAACAGACACCCTGTGAGGTAGGTGAGGCTGAGAGAGCTCTGTCAGAAACTGGTCTTTTTCAAGAACAGCTCTTATCAGAACTATGGCTTGCCCAAGGACATCCAGCCAGGTCCAAGTGGAGGAGTGGGGAATCAAACCCGGTTCTCCCAGATTAGAGTCCGCGCACTTAACCACTACACCGAACTGGCTAGTACGATGGGGATACAAAGACTTCCCCTATAGATCCCAACCAGCACCTTCCATAGAATTACAGTCTCCAGAAGTCTTTGGGTGGAGGAAGGACTATTAATTTCCTTCTGTAGAGAAATGGAAAGACCAGGAAAGCCAAAACATAACGAGACTGTTTAGACTGGAGGAGAGGAGGTTGAGGAGGGACATGATAGCTCTCTTGATGGATTTGAAGGGCTGTCCCTTGGAGGAGGGCAGGGAGCTGTTCCTTTTGGCAGCAGAGGAAGACTCACAATGATGGGTTTAAATTTAAGGGTGGGAAAGTATCGGCTGGATATGAGGAGAAACTTTTTTACAGTCAGAGTTGTGCCACAGTGGAATCAGCTGCCTCGGGAGGTGGTGAGCTCTCCCTTCCTTGTAAACTTTAAGCAGCGACTGGATGGGCACTTGTCAGGGATGCTCACAGCTGATCCTGCATCGAGCAGAGGGTTGGACTAGATGGCCTGTATGGCCCCTTCCAACTCTGTCATTCTATGATTCCATGAGGATGCAGTGCTGGGAATCCTCACCAAAGGCCAAGCCACAGATAGGGATGAGCAACTCCCCCTATCCGTCTGCTTGTGGGGAGATGCCCCCGAGCAGGGCTCTTTTTGTAGAAAAAGTCCAGCAGGAACTCATTAGCATAATAGACCACACCCAACAGAAAAAACTCATTAGCATATTAGGCCACACCCCTGACAACACATCTTATTAGCCTATTAGGCCGCACCCCCGTGTTACCAGAAGTGTAGTCATCCAGCCACACCCACCTTTTGCTTCTTAGTCTGTTTATCCTGTTTGTTGTCAAACCCCAGAGCTTTTTTTTTGTAGCAGGGACTCCTTTGCATGTTAGGCCACACACTCCTAATGTAGCCAATCCAAATGAGTTTCTGCTGTTGGGTGTGGCCTGTTATGCTAATGAGTTCCTGCTGGGCGTGGCCAACTCGGGAGCCAGCCGGAACTCCGTTCCTGTGCGTTCCTGCCCAGTAATAAGCCTGCCCC
Organism: Gekko japonicus; assembly: GCF_001447785.1. Lineage (NCBI taxonomy): Eukaryota > Metazoa > Chordata > Lepidosauria > Squamata > Gekkonidae > Gekko > Gekko japonicus. The sequence goes on along the minus strand of NW_015160848.1, from coordinate 1,110,900 downwards.
CGAGAGATCACCAAGAATCAAGAAGATAGTTTCAGAGGGTAGCCATATTGGTGTGCAGTAGAACAGCCAGATCCAAGGCTAGTAAGCTTCTGGCAAAAGGGAGCTTTGACTCACAAAAGCTTATATCCCCCCTGATCTGGATAGCCCAGGCAAGTCCGTTCTCGTCAGATCTCGGAAGCTAAGCAGGGTCAACTCTGGCAAGTACTGAGATGGGAGACCTCCTTGGAAGACCAGCAGTTGGGAGGACAGGGGCAGGCTTTGCTCAGCCACCTCTCTGAATATCCTCCAGGTCTTCGGTAGGGGTCAGTCACCAGAGGTCAACATGACTTCCGGGTGCACATGGTCAGTCACCAGGGGTCGCCATGCTTCCAGTTGCACACACCTTCGCACACACACATTAAAAAAATATCCAAACAAATCTTATATCCCAAAAATCTTGTTGCTCTCTAAGGTACTAGTAAAGGTAAAGGTTTCCCTCGCTCGAAAGCCAGTCGAATCTGACTCTAAAGAGGCAGTGCTCACCTCCATTTCCAAGCTGAAGAGCCAGCACTGTCTAAAGACGTTTCCGTGGTCATGTGGCACACGGAACACTGTTGACCTTCCCACCGAAGTGGTACCTATTTATCTACTTGCAATTTCTTGCTTTCGAACTGCTAGGTTGGCAGGAGCTGGGACCACAGACAGGAGCTCACTCTGTCATGCGGCACTCGGGTCTCAAACTGCTGAACTACTGACCTTCTGGACTTCAGTTCAGCGTCTTAACCACTTGAGCCAACGCAGCCCCTCTAAGGTACTACTGGACTCAGATCATGTAGCTCAGACACACAAGAGAAAAGGAGATATTAGGATAAGTCTCACCAATGCCCTATCTCAGTTCGTGTGGAAGTTTTTGGAGAATCCAAACTCACCTGCTTCTCTGAGGAAGTCTGTGGAGAAGAATGGCAAGAGGAAGGCAAAGATGAAGCTGTTGGAAGGCCATAGAGATGCCGGAGCTTTTATACTGCATGGTGGCATTCTTCTCAATGTAGAGACGCCCCTTTGCCCTCAAGGTCTTAATTAGAATGCCATCAAAATCTGCTGGTTTCATCAGATGCAGGTTTACTTTAGACAAACAAATTATGCCATCATTACTAGTCTACAGTGATTAAAATCTGGCTCTTTTCATGTTCCATGAGATGTCCTGAGGAATTTTTTACTAAGTAGGCAGCACTTGCATAAACGCTAACATGTAAGTCCCGTTTAATTCTGCCGACTTTCATTTCTGGTGTACTTCATATGTTGGTAGTAGGCTCTTTTTATATCAGCTATTTGTTGTTGTTCAGTCACACAGTCGAGTCCCCCATGGACCACATCATGCCAGGCCCTCCTGTCCTCTGGAGTTTGCCCAACTTCATGTTCGTTGCATCGATAACACTGTCTAACTATCTCATCCTTTGCCATCGTCCTTCCCAGCATCAGGGTCTTCTCCAGTGATTCTCATCTTCTCATTTGGTGGCTAAAGTATTTTGAGGTTCAGCTTCCGTATCTGGCCTTCCACGGAACAGTCAGGGCTGATTTCTTTTAGGATTGACTGATTTGATCTCCTTGCAGTCCAAGGGACTCTCAATAGTCTTCTCCAGCACCATAATTCAAAAGAATCTATTCTTCAGCGCTCGGTCTTCCTTATAGTCCAACTCTCACAGCCATACAGTACTACTGGGAATACCATTGCTTTGACCATACAGACTTTTGTCGGCTGGGTGATGTCTCAACTTTTCATTATGCTGTCTAGGTTTGTCATCGCTTTCCTCCCAAGGAGCAGGCATCTTTTAATTTCATGACTGCAGTCACCGTCTGCAGTGACCTTGGATCCTAGGAACGTGAAGTCTGTCACTGCTTCCACAACTTCTCCTTCTATTTGCCAAGGAGTGGTGGGGCCGGATGCCATGACTTTAGTTTTTTTAATGTTGAATTTCAAGCCAACCTTACATTAAAAGCAATAAGGTAAAAATAACACAGAAAATAACAAATACAACATATTAACATTAAAATACATCATTATCAGCATACTACTATTAAAACAGCCCAAATACGTGGTTACCCTCCAGAGGCCTACCTAAACAATCCAGCTTTGCACGCCCTGTGGATACTAAACTAGTCTGACAGGGGACAGGTGTCATCTGAGAGTGCATTCCACAGGATTGGGGTCGCAACTGAGAAGGCCCTTTTCCTGGGGCTAGGCACCATAATTTGAAAAGCCATAGTTCTGACACAGCTGTTCTTGAAAAAGAGCAGTTTCTGTCAGAGGTCTCTCAGCCCCACCTACCTCACAGGGTGCCTGTTGTGAGGAGGGGAAGGGAAAGGAGTTTGTAAGCCGCTCTGAGACACCTTTGGGTAGTGAAGGGTGGGGTATAAATCCAATCTCTTCTTCTTCTTTATGTTGAGTTTCAAGCCAACTTTTGCACTCTCCTCTTTCACCCTGAGGAAGAAGCTCTTTAGGTCCTCTTCACTTTCTGCCATTAGATTGGTATTGTATCTGAGGTTGTTGATGTTTTCCCCAGCAATCTTAATTCCGGCTTGTGATTAATCCAGGCAGGAAACAATTAGGTTATCATGAAATTTGGATTCAGTTCCCTTATGGGGGCTATGTTAAATCACACGCAGCTGCCTTGTTTTAAGCCAGATCTGTGTTCCATCAAAGTTAGCACTGCCTCCTCAGACCTGCAGCAGCTTTCCAGGGTCTCACGTAGGGTTGTCAGTAAGTCACGCTATGTACAGATGTTGTCGACTCTAATGATGTCTAAGGTTTAACCAGGGTTCTTTTTGTAGCAGGAATTCCTTTGCATATTAGGCGACACACTCCTAATGTAGCCAATCCTCTGAGAGCTTACAGAGCTCTTCTTACAGGGGCTAGTGTAAGCTCTTGGAGGATTGGCTACATTAGGTGTGTGTCGCCTAATATTGTTAGCCCAGACATCCATATTGGGCTATTTCTGAGTTATAATAAATAAAGCTGATGCAAAGGGCTAAATGAAAGAGACTGTGATACAGAGTTCACTGTGAGGGCACTCAGAGATGACGATACCAGCTGAGAGTGTCTCCTGCTCATTGTGTATTGACGAACACAAAGACTTCAGTAAACACAGAAACTCATTAGCTAGCCCTAACACCTGGTCTCCACCCTGAATGGATTAAGGTGGTCACCCAAGGCCAGACTACAATGGACATTGATTCCACATGGCTAAAGCTGAGTCAGCAGCTGCAGGCTCCTCCGCACGTATTTCCCGCCCTTGCCCAGGTACCACCCCTCAGGTTAATCAATAGATTGAAAATTGACCTCATAGCCAATCCCTGACCCTTGGGGTAGGGCCACCTGGTAATCTGCTTGGGCCCACCTCCTCCCTGCTCGCAAGAAACCTTAAAAGATAGAACACAGAGCGACCACACCATTCCTTCCTTTTACCAACGACCCCTCTACGTCTGCTTTTCCTCTCAAATCCAGCTCCCTGTACCAATTCCTTGATTCACTTTACCTTAGTCTACAGCTAAGGCAATCCACATGTTCTCAGCTGGTCTGGTTACACGTGTTTCTACCATTTTCTCCCCTCCTACCCTCCTTCCTGCTGGAAGCTTTAGGAGCCGTGCTACGCCTGAGGTAAATATATTTCCCCTCAACGATACAACCTGCTAATGCGACTGTGCTTTACCAAATCTAACTATTTTATGAGTTCTTGTGTGTCTGTATGTTATTGTGTGCTTCTGAATGATATCTAGTAAATCGAAGTAAATTTTACTTCTGTCTCTGTCTCTTCATTGGAACGTATTGGCGCAGCCCATCCTCCGTAGACACTGACCAAGAATCCCTTTTAATACACTGTTCCAATTGTCTCTCCTAAAGAGCAATTCGGCTAACAATATGCAAAGGAGTTTCTGCTACAAAAAGAGCCTGCATGCATCCCAAGTGGCATCAAAACAATAGTGATAACACAGTACACCGAGTACAGAAAACAAACAAGCACTGTATAAATAACGCAGACCATGGAGTGCACAAAGGTCATGCAAAGGAAAATTATACTGTAACAAAAGCAAAACTAACAAAAATAACAAGGGACCACATATATCAGTACAGTAAGATTACATCATAAAATGTACAAGTCCATAAATAGTACACATAAGTTCATAAGTAGTTGACGAAGACTCCGGATTTTGATCTTCGTTTCAAGGGTTCTTCTTCAAGGAGTTCAAACTACTTCATAAAGTACTGATAATGTACAGAAGACCCTAACTGTAAGAGTGGTTGAGCAGTGGAACAGTCTGCCTCGGGAGGTGGTAGATGCTCCGTCACTGGACGTTTTCAAGCGGAGGCTGGACGACCATCTTTCGGGTATGTTGTAGGTATGTAGGGCTATATTTCGGCTATGCTTCTGCAGAGTGCAGGGGGTTGGACTAGATGACTAGGCAAGGTCCCTTCCAACTCTAACATTCTAACATTCTATGATTCTATGACTTCAATCATGTATATGTAGGAAAAAACCTTCACTCAGCACTCATAAAGCACAGAGGCCTTCAGACGAGTAATGCAGGAAAAATTCAGTCCTAATACTAATATAAAACCGGGCATCCGAACATTAGTGGAACATGTTCTCAAATAGTCAGTAAGCCTACCGATTCAGGGCTTTTTGTTTTTAAGAGGTGCCAGAACTCTCAAGAGGGAAATGTTTTCAGTCTGTATACTGAAAACTCATGAGCTTCTGAACTTTTTAAAGAGAGCTTTGTCAAAGAGGTTCTGGAACTCCATTCCAGTATGATCCATCAGGAAAAAAAAGCCCTGCTTACATTTATTCGAATAGATCCAGTACACATTCAGGATGCAGTCAAAGGAAGAGAAAAAGAAGCCGAATCAAAAGAGGACTTTCCCTGTCACAAATGGCCAGCTTGTCTGGCATCACATGTGTGGGAGTGGGAGGCCATTGTCTCTAGAGGAGAGACCTCCAGAGACATGTGTCTCCATGGAAGGCCATGTGAAAAGAGAGTGAGAGGACAAAGGGAGACAGAGGGGAAGGGTCAGAAGGCAGCTCCAACGTTAAGACTAAAAGAAGCATCCAATTCAAAAAGATAACACCTAAATACCCTGAGAGTGATGTAGCACCCCCCAGTATCCAGGGATGCTGAGTTGCTCACTCCAACAATATTTAGGCTCAGAAGAAGAAGAAGAAGAAGAAGAAGAAGAAGAAGAAGAAGAAGAAGAAGAAGAAGAAGAAGAAGAAGAAGAAGAAGAAGAAGAAGAACCCAAAGGAGTCTCAGAGCGGCTTACAA
>NW_015160848.1:1091255-1105561 GCF_001447785.1 Gekko japonicus | reverse complement strand
GGAGGAGGAGGAGGAGGAGGAGGAGGAGGAGATTGGATTTATACCCCACCCTTCACTACCCAAAGGAGTCTCAGAGCGGCTTACAAACTCCTTTCCCTTCCCCTCCCCACAACAGACACCCTGTGAGGTAGGTGGGGCTGAGAGAGCTCTGACGGAAATGGGTCTTTTTCAAGAACAGCTGTGCCAGAACTATGGCTTGCCCAAGGTCACCCAGCAGGTGCAAGTGGAGGAGTGGGGAATCAAACCCGGTTCTCCCAGATTAGAGTCCGCGCACTTAACCACTATACCAGACTGGCTCTCCAGTCCAGCAGCCCTCCGGTAGTTAAAATAAAAAATAAAAAAGAACAATATGCAAATATTAAGGCTATTTTAACCCCCTTTGGTTTAGAAAGATGATTGACACATTCCTTCCTCTATCTGTCAAAGGGATGCAAATAGGGACAGACTGGCCATTTAACTTGCAGGGAAAGTCTCTGGTGGGACACCGCCTTGGAGGGCTGCAGCCAGCCATGAACAAAGGAACCAACCCCAGCAGCCCTGCCTAAAACTGCATCCGACACTCAGCCTAGGATGCCCCAGGGCCATTTCGACTTCCCAGTCCATGCCTGAATGGAAACCAAAACAAGACGAGATAATTAACATGTGGAATCCTCTGCTGCAGGAAGTGGTGGCGGCTGCAATCATCAACACCTTCACGAGGAGATTGGATAAACATATGGAGCAGAGGTCCATCGGTGGCTATAGATGGAACACTCTGTCTTCTTGGTGCTTGGCGGGCTAGAGTGGGAGGGTTTGCTGGTGGACCTCCTGATGGCACCTGGGTTTTGTCCACTGTGTGACGTAGAGTGTTGTACTGGATGGGCCACTGACCTGATCCAACATGGCTTATCTTATGTTGTTATATCTGAAGCAGTGATGCTCTGTATTCTTGATGTTTGGGGGACCACAGTGGGAGGGCTTTTGGAGTTCTGGCCCCTCTGGTGAACCTCCTGATGGCCCCTGGGTTTTGGCTGCTGTGTGACACAGAGTGTTGGACTGGATGGGCCAACAGGGCTTCTCGTATAGTCTTATGTTTGGGGTAGTGATGCTCTGATTTCTTGGTGCTTGGCAGGCAAGAGTGGGAGGGCTTCTGGAGTTATGGCCCCACTGGGGGACCTCCTGATAGCACTTTGTGACACAGAGTGTTGGTCTGGATGGGCCACTGATCTGTTCCAACAGGGCTTCTCTTATTTTCATACGTCTGAGGACAGTGATGCTCTTTCCCCAGAGCAGCCACCTGCAGCCACCCCTCTCCCTCCCCTCCTGCCAGATATAAAGGGCTTCAGCTGAACAGCGGGGAGCATGTGGCCCATGAATCAACTGAAGCCCTTTAAATCCGGAAGGAAGGGAGGAAGAGGGGTGGCCACTCTTGGGGGTTGGGCATGGGGCGGGGCTTACCCCCACTGGCCAGCTGGTCAGTGGCAAGTGGGACCCCCACCCGGACATGGGGGCTAGCAAACCTTAAGCAAAGGAGTGGGGGGGGATCCAGCAAAAGAAGTGCCAAAAGCTCCAAAGGATCTGCCTGAATAATGAAATCTGGAACTCCAAAAAAAGGAATGTATTATCCATTATGTTTTATATTCTTTGTATGTGTTTTATTCTAAGTGTTTTCTGCATTTTTTTGGTAACCTGCCTGCAAGGAATAAAGGTGGCTAATCAGTCAACCAACCAACCAACCAACCAAACAATCAATCAATCAAAGAGGAATCCTTTCACTTCACACGCCACAAGCAGGACTCTTCAGTCAGGCTTGGAGAAACGACGGCTGAGGGGTGACATGATCAAGGTTTATAAGATTATGCCTGGGATAGAGGAGGTCGAGAATTAAGTGCTTTTCTCCCTTTCTCACAATGCAAGAACTCGTGGGCACTCCATGGCCGAGTTCAGACTGGCAGTTTGCCCTGATATGCGCACGTTTCAGAAACATCCCACAACCGGATTAAATGGGCTGTTCACACAGGCATATCTGTCAGGCGTTCCCCACCTGTACTCAACCTGCCTTGTAACGCTTCGCTCCCGAGTTTAAAAGTTACCTGGTGAAAGTGGTAACAAACCCTGGAAAGTGTGATTATCCCGCATCCATCCCGTACCAACAAAGTGTGAACACCAAAAGCCACATTTTTCTTATACGCTTATGCGCATGAGCACAAATCTCCCAATTACAAAAAAAAGAAAACCACCCCTTACAGCCGTGCCTCCAGGCCAACAATGTGAACACTCCCTTGCACCGCCTCCCAGTTTGCTCCCGCATCAGTCGCTGCAGTATGAACGGGAAAACCCGGAACAGTTTGCTCCGGCTCTTTTTTCCACGACTCCCTCCCACTTCAGTCTGAACTCAGCCATGAAATTGCTGAGTGGTCAGGTTAGAACGGACAAAAGGAAGACCTTCTTCACCCCAAGAGTGATTAACAAATGGTATTCACTGCCACAGGAAGTGGCGGTGATTACAGGCATGGACGGCTTCAAGAGGGAATTGGATAAGCATCTGGAGCAGAGGTTCATCAGTGGCTATTAACCACAGGGTATAGGAAGGAACTCTCAGGCTTGGGCGAGTGATGCTCTGTATCCTTGGTGCTTGGGGGGGGGCAACAGTGGGAAGACTTCCAGTGTCCTGGCTCCACTTCTGGACCTCCTGATGGCACCTGGTATCTTTGGCCACTATGTGGCGGAGTGTTGGACTAATGGGCAATTGGCCTGATCCAACATTGGCTTCTCTTATGTTCTTATGAGTGTCCACACATTCCTAGTTTCAATGCACTTTTGACATTCTGATCTGTCTTTACTATAGAATGTACTTGACACAGTTAAAAAAACAAACACATTCATAATCTAGAACTCATCTCCCTTAAAAAAAAAAAAATCCTGTCCTAATGGATGATGCAGCACTGTACTGACCTCAAACACAAGCTATTTCCTGAATTTGACAAGCCTCATTGTCAAGTCGTGTCTGAAGATCAAAGTGTGCATCAAAGCAAGATTTGTCTTTGTTAGTCACCGTGACTTCCAGGAGCCATAAAAAGATAGAATCTTTATGTGAACAAGAGCCTAGACTCCCTTCTTGGCTTTGCCAGCAATCTTTCTTCTTCTTCTGATGCTTGTGCAGTTGTTATCCCATTATCAAGAGGCAACACTAGCTACTCTCAGCATTGGCCAGCCTCACACAGCACACTTTATAAACTATAAATTAACAGTGGCATGAACCCAATTCTAGCTTTACCCCTCCTTTCCGGTCTCAGGTGCTGCACCCATTCCACCCTTCCTCATTTGAAACCATCAGCTTGTTCCTATCTTTTGGCCATGTGCCACCAATTCCCCATCCTTAGGGATGTGCATCGTGTGATGTCCCCGCCCACTCCCGGAACAGCCCCCTCCCATGCCTCCACTGGTGTGATGGTCAAACCTAGCAACCTTGCCTCAGCCACCATAGCTAGCAGACACTGATAGACTTCTCCTTCACAAATATGCCTCACCTGCTCCTAAAGCTGTTTATTCCTGTGGCCATCACAACATTCTCTGGCAGCAGATTCCACAGAGGAGATAGAAACGATCGAGCACATGATGCTCAGATATAACCAGTATACCAAGTGGTTAAGTGGCTAATAATATCAGGGGGCCACAGTAACCTCCCCTCGAATGGATAGGGTTGTGCAATACTGGAGAGTGGGTTGTCCAGTCACGCGGGATCCTTGGGTGTTCCCATGTATAAATTGTTTTAAATTGTGTTTTATCGTATTTTATTGCCCTTTTGTGCCCTACGGTTGTAAGCCGCCCTGAGCCCGCACGCGGGGAGGCCGGGGTATAAATGAAATTAAATAAATAAATAAATAAAGATCTGTGGCAAATATATTATCCCACTCATAATAGATATGGTGGAACAAACAGGTGCTGAGCAGTGTAACCGATTGTTCATCGATGGAAACCGGACAGTTACTGAGTCTGTGGGGAAATCCTGGATGGCATGTTATGACATTCAATACACATGATCAAATACGGAACAATAGCTCCCTAGTAGTCTCCGATTTATGTTCTCCTTTCTTATTTTATTACGTATGACTGCATTTTTTACATAGATTTATTTTTATATCGGTTATATATCAGTGTTCCCTCAAAGCTGAGTGAGTGTGAGCCAGCTCACAGTTTTTTAGCCTCCAGCTCACACATTTTTGTCTTAGTTCAGGAAAGATGGCTCCAGAGCAAACTAATTTATGCAGTAGCCAAATCTCTTGCTCACAGCTTTAATGCCAGTAGCTCGCAAAGTAGAATTTTTGCTCACAAGACTCCACAGCTGAGGGAGCATACACACACACACACACATATACAGGGGTCATTTCCCGTAGGAGCACACAGGAGCGGAGCTCCGCAGTAAAGAGTCCAGGGGGTGGGCACATGCAACAAGCCCCACCCCCTGCTCCCAGCAGCCCTCAGCCAGAGCAAGAAGCAGCCAGGTAAGTTGCAGAGCTCCCCCCGGCCACCCGGTCCAAAACAATCCAGTGGCATTTTTAAAACCAAGTTTTATTCAGGTGCAGGCTCTCCCTCCTCTGGTGCTGTAGTGTGCTACTGTCATGCCTGCCACCACTAAAGAAAACAGTATAAGAGTATTGGAAAGGATATAGCTTGATTTGAACCCAGTAGCACCTTAGATAAGAACATAAGAGAAGCCAATGTTGGATCAGGCCAATGGCCCATCCTGTCTGTCCCACAGTGGCCAAAAATACCAGGTGCCATCAGGAGGTCCACCAGTGGGGCCGGGACACTAGAAGCCCCCCCCCAAGCATCAAGAATACAGAGCATCACTTGCCCCAGACTGAGAGTTCCTGTCTATACCTTGTGACTAATAGCCACTGATGGACCTCTGCTCCATATGTTTATCCAATTCCCACTTGAAGCCATCCATGCTTGTAGCTGCCACCACCTCCTCTGGCAGTGAATCATTGGCATAGCAGCTTTGGAGAGTCAAAGCCCCTTCTATTAGATACTCTCAAAAGCTTATATACCCCAAATCCTGTTTGTCTCTAAGGTTCTACTGGACTTGAATCTAAATCTTTTACTGCAGATCACATGGCTCCTCTTTGAAGCTAATCGGGTCTAAGATTCTTGAAGGAATTTATCATATCACATATTCCCCTATATCCCAAGGTTGTATTATTGGAAATAATTAGTGAACATAGTCCCCGAAGTTATATATGGATGCTTCTTGATATGATTACAGCTAAAAGAAAGGATTATCAGAAAAGTATAAGTATAAAATAATTTACTTTTTTCATCTTATGGTTCTGTTTTTGCGGAAGGTGCCCTAGGTATGTTGTATGGGACAAGGAAGAACAATACAAAACTATTTAAGAAACAACAATAAAAGTTCCATGTTGAGTGATTTCTCTTTATAAATCACAAAACCTTAAGAAATTATTATCTGAATATAAGTCTGAGAAAGGGAAGGCTTAGAGAGGACATCATTGCAGTCTTCAAATATTTGAAGGGCTGTCATGTAGAAAATGGAGTGGATCTATTCTCTCTTGCTCCGGATTGCAAGACTAGGTCCAATGGGTGGGAATGACAAGGGAGTCGTTACTGGCTAAATATCATGAGAAACTTCCTAACTGTAAGAGTGGTTGAGCAGTGGAACAGACTGCCTTGGGAGGTGGTGGATGTTCCTTCACTGGACGTTTTCAAGCGGAGGCTGGATGACCATCTTTCCTGTATGTTGTAGGGCTAATTTTTTGGTATGCTCCTGCAGAGAACAGGGGGTCGGACTAGATGACCTGCAAGGTCCCTTCCAACTCTGACATTCTACGATTCTATGATTCTATGAAGGTACATTGCTGAATGACAAATATAGCAAAGCAAAGGGTGAAAAAGGAATCACAGATTCAGTCATGATAATTGTAGAACTTCTAAGACTGTGGTAATGTACTTTATGATGTGGCTGCTTCAAATGATAAATTCGGCAGGGACGAATTCTGAATAGTACGCAAACAGAGTGATTTCAGCAAAGCGTACTTTATTCCATCAGGAACAAGATGACTTTGGTTGGCTCACAGGCCGGCTTATATTCCCCAAGAAACCGCCACCCCAAACACACACCCACTTCCCAATAGGTTATTTACAGTGGCCGAGAGTCTCACTGGCTCTCGGCCAGGAACCTAGCCCCCTGATTGGAGTGGGCTAGGATCCGCATAGTCCATTGTCTCTTGGAGAGAAGCTCGACGTTTGTCTCTGGACTTGTCTGGACTTGTCTGGACTGGATACATTACAAATTCCATAGGCATCGCTCATGTTTACAAAGAAGTCAAGTCACTCCAAGTTGAACGGGGATTGCATTGGGGGGGGGATTGTGTTTACTCAGTAAAAACCTGCTGCAGAAAATTAGCTGGGAAACAAAAAAAGATCATGGAGTCCAATCATTAGAGCAAACTGATGACAGCATCATCCCTTGATTAAACGGCTTTGAAGCGGCAAAACTAATTTTGGATATGATTAAACCGACACATTGTGAAGGTGATTAATTCAGATCTCTACATCAAAAAGAATGCAACAAAGTCAGTATAAAAGCTCTTGTACCTCCCCAGTAGCTCAGCTTCATCTCTCTCACTCGCTTGCCTTTGACTTCTCCAAGAATCAGGTAAGTTTGGCGAAAGCCAAATCCAACTGTAGCTGCTGAAATAAGATTGTACGTGCAGATTTTGTATGCCGGACCCAATAGTCTTACATTAGTGCTCCTTCCTGAAAAATCTCTCTATGGAATTAACCCCCATAGATCAAACCCTTTGGCATTTCTGAAGGCTCTCCAGTCATGACTTTGCTATGGATTTCTCATCATAAGCATGCCTTTTAGACATGTTTATATTAGACATTTGAACCATTTCACTGGGCAACAGTGGGAGGGCTTCTAGTGTCCTGGCCCCACTGCTGGACCTCCTGATGGCACCTGGTATTTTTGGCCACTGTGTGACAGAGTGTTGGATAGGATGGGCCATTTGGCCTGATCCAACATTTGCGTCTCTTATGTTCTTATGGGGGTTTTTTTGGTCATTCTTTCTCATAAAGTTAGTTGGTTGATTGGATTTCTATCCCACTCCATTTCCTGTGCTGGGGTTTACATTGGGGACTACCATTCCTTGAAATTAGCTGGGGGGTTCTGCCCGGATTCCCATAACCCTCACCACACTACAATTCCTTTAAATATTTTGGGGTTTCGTTGTTGTTGTTCAGTTGCACAGTCGAGTCGGACTCTTTGTGACCCCGTGGACAACATCACGCCAGGCCCCCCTGTCTTCTGCCATCCTCTGGGTTAGCTTGGTATTTGTATTACAGATTTTTGCATTTGTATTACAGATTTGACCTGAGTTACCTGCAGAAATGGTTCATGTTGATGATACTGTTTGGTGTAGTGTTTAGGAGCAGTGGGCTCTAATCTGGTGAACTGGGTTTGATTCCCCACTCTTCCATATGAAAATAATTTTGTCGAAGAGATGCCAGAACTCCATTCCAGTGCATTCCCCTAGAAGAAGGGGGAGGGGAAGCCCTGATTATAAGCCAGTTTGTGAGACTTTCTGCCACAATTTTCTGCCAGAAGACGTACTGATATCCACAGGCATAGACAGTTATTGAAGGGGATAGAGCAAGATAAGTAGCCATTGTTAAGAACATAAGAGAGGTCCAGCAGTGGGGCCAGGACACTAGAAGCCCTCCCACTGTTGCCCCCCCAAGCACCAAGAATACAGAGCACCCCTCGCCCCAGACCATGAGTTCCTATCTATACCTTGTGGCTAATAGCCACTGATGGACTTCTGCTCCATGTGCTTATCTAATTCCCTCTTGAAGCTGTCAATGCTTGTAGTCACCATTGTTCATCTGTCTGTTGCAGTAGAAAAGTGCAAGGATCCAGGAGTACCTTAAAGACAAACAAAATACATGAGTCACTGCTCACTTCTTCAGATATTGAGGGGGATTAGACAGTCTTGTGAAGAATAGGTCTATCCGTAACCATGGTGACTAAAGGGCATCTCCAAATTCAGAGGAATGAAACCTCTGAATAGCAGTGCCAGGACGTGAAATCAGGGGAAGGCCCGAGCCTCCGTGGCCTTTTGTTGGCCCTCCAGAACAAATGGTTGGCCACTCTGTGCGAGATGAGACATCATTCCAAATGGACCCGATCAGCATGACTTTTTCTTAAGGAACCCAGATGAGATGCTACCAGATAAAATGCTAGTCTAGGTTGCCTCACTCATGGTGTCCATCATTTTAGGCTTGAATGCAAGTAGTCACTAGGAAGGTGACATATTTTCCATGAGTGCCTGCCATCCCTGCTAGTTTTTTTTCCTTGCATTAGATTCAGCTACTTCTTCTATAAACATTCCGTGTTGTATCTTAAAGGAGATTGATTCTATCAGGCATTTTTCCAGGAGATGGGTTTTCATACTGAGCCTCCCAGTGCTTCTTGTACATAATATTTTTCTGCTTTCTTATATTCTTGCAGACTCACCCTCTAGCACTCAGACATGGCTTACTGTGGACCATCCTTCGCAGTTCCCTCCTGTGCCTCCGCTCCAGCCGTTGGCTTCGGATCAGCAGGTCTCGGCTATGGTGGCCTCCATTCTGGCACCATAACTGGATACGGGTCACCATCCTTTGCCGTTCCCTCCACGGCCTCTTCTCCAGTCGTTGGGTTTGGCTCAGCAAGTTTCGGCCACAACTCTGGGGTCCCCTCCGCTAGCCTGGGTGTCCTCTCAGGGGTCAACCCTTCCTGCATCAACCAGATCCCACCTGCAGAAGTCGTGATTCAGCCACCTCCCGTCGTCATGACCCTCCCCGGACCCATCCTCTCCGCGACCGGTGAACCCGTTTCCGTGGGAGGCAACACTCCATGTGCTGTTAGTTATGGCGGTCCCGGCAGAGTGATTTCTGGAGGCAGTGGTCTTTATGGTGGATTCGGCAGAGGGCTTTCTGGAGGCAGTTTTGGTTCTCTTGGAGGGCGTCTGGGGAGCTTCGGGGGTCGCAGAGGCAGCCTCATCGTGGGGCGCCGTGGCAGCTACTCCCCCTGCTACTCCCCCTGCAATTGAAATGTCAAAGAAGAATGGTCAAGAAATCCACGGCATAACATACGCATCTGGCTCTAGATCTGCTGAGCCGCCTTCCTCCCAGCTCAGATCAACAGAGGGAAGCGGTCCTATCGGCATCCCTGTCCCCTGACATAACTTTCATGTATCCCCTTTTGATTGAAATATTTCGATTACTCTATAAATGGCATCCGTCTCTCCCCCCCCCTTTCTCTCCTTCCTTGTTAGGAAGCTGTTCGTGTCCGAATGTCAGTTTGTCTTTTCCAAAGCCCTTCTTTGTCATACTGTTCACTCCTGTCCTTTGTTTGCATTACTGAATAAAGCTTCCTTTCTATCATGATATCACTCTCCTGGTTTTGATTTAAACATGGATTTGGCAGGGGGCTTTCTGGAGGTAGTTTTGGTGCTCTGGGAGGCCGTTTGGGAAGCTTTGGGGGCCGCACAGGCAGTCTCATCCTAGGGCCCAGGAACAATTGTTCTCCCTGCTAAATTCTTATGGACCATTTAACTCAGATTTGCAGCGATCAAGAAAACCTTGGTGTAAAGGTTTGGCCTTTAATCCACTGAGCACCCTCCATGCGCTGAACACTCCCATTCCAGTTTCTGTTCTGTGAATGCTTTGCCTGTTTAAATTTCCTCTTTGTAAAATCATTCACTGAAATAATCTCTTCTGTTTCCTAATAAATCTTATTTTGCATCATGAACCTGAGAGTTTGGCCTTGATTTAACCTAAGGATGTGTCACACAAGGAGCAACCTAGTCCAGCGTTCTGTTTCTAAGAGCGAACCACTGTCACATGTTTAAAAGATGTCAGTTCAGGCAGCTGACAAAATCCATCAGACAATGCATCAGAGTTAACAACACACATGAAGATGTGGTAGAAAAGAGCAGGAGTCCCGTAGTACCTTAAAGACTAACAAAATTCATGGCAGGGGAGGAGCTTTCATGAGCCATAAGAACAATGTTGGGTCAGGCCAAAGGCCCATCCAGTACAACACTCTGTATCACACAGTGGCCAAAAGTACCAGGTGCCATCAGGAGGTCCACCAGTGGGGCCAGGACATTAGAACCCCTCCCACTGTTGACCCCCCCCAAGCACCAAGAAGACAGAGCATCACTTGCCCCAGAGCCCCTATCTATACCTTGTGGCTAATAGCCACTGATGGACCTCTGCTCCATATGCTTATCTAATTCCCTTTTGAAGCCGTCCATGCTTGTAGCCGCCACCACTTCCTGTGGCAGTGAATTCCATGTGTTAATCACTCTTTGGGTGAAGAAGTACTTCCATGGCTCACTTCTTTGGACAGATCAAGATGGATATAATAGAACCATAGAATCATAGAATGTCAGAGTTGGAAAGGACCTTGCAGGTCATCTAGTCCAACCCCCTGTACTCTGCAGGAGCATAGCCAAAAGATAGCCCTACAACATACCCTCAAATATGGTCATCCAGCCTCCGCTTGAAAACGTCCAGCGAAGGAGCACCCACCACCTCCCGAGGCAGACTGTTCCACTGCTTAACCACTCTTACAGTTAGGAAGTTTCTCCTGATATTTAGCCGTTAACGACTTTCTTGTAATTTCCACTTGTTCGGTCTAGTCTTGCAATCCAGAGCAAGAGAGAATAGATCTGCTCCATCTTCTACATGACAGACCTTCAAATACTTGAAGACTGCAATCATGTCCCATCTAAGCCTTCTCTTTCCCAGGCTAAACAGACCCAACTCTTTCAGCCTTTGGCTGAAAGTAGCTGTGTTAGTCTGTAGTAGTAGAAAACAGCAAGAATCCAGTAGCAGTGTAAAGACAAAAAAAATGTGGCAGCTTATGAGCTTTTAAAAGTCACTAGTGTCTGAAGAAGTGAGCAGTGACTCACAAAAGCTCATCACCTGCCACAAATTGTGTTTGTTTTAAGGTACTACTGGACTTTTTCTACTGCTACAGACAGACTAACACAGCTACCCATCATGAAGATGCAGTTCTTCTTTTCTAACTAGATCTTCAAAATGACCCCATGAAGTAGGTCAGGATGAGAGGCAGTGGTCCATTCTGCATCTGGCATTTGCTTCACATTTTATCAGCACTTGAACTGGTTCCCCCTTGCCGCAGAATATATTTTTTCATTACATCACCTCGGATCCTGGTTTCTGCAATGGCTAGTTTCAGCTTGCCATCTATTTTGTTTTCAACGCTCCGTCCTGCTGCATTGGTATGCAGATTTTCCTGTGTCGGTTCTTGCCTCAGCAGTCATTAGCTGCCTGAGCCAAGTAATTTGTGGCAAGGAGATAAATACAGAGGGGAAAATAGGGGTGGGGGAACTGACGGAGATCCATGAAGCCCTGTCAAGTTGTCTGCTTATTGTTTCCTTCGAAGTGGAGGAAGGAAAAGGTGCCACTGAAAACCACATTCAGATACTGTGACGATGTCCTATTGGGAGGACTAGGTTTCTCTTTAAATTATACTGGGTGTTTATAAAATAGGTAGTTCAGGCTGCCACCAGGAATTGTCTAAATTCCAAATCCACTCTCAGTTTCTTATGTTGGTATTGTGACCCAGGGTCTAGGCTTTCAAGGGTCTCTGTGGTCCTGAGGAATAATTGATATGACTTTTGGGATTAATTTAAAAAAGAGAGGATTTATTGAAAGGGGAACAAAATAAGAGGTTAGTTATTATGTAACTGGTTGGGAATAAGGTTCCTATGAATGAGCTTGTCAACTGTATCACTTTAATACACATATACTGATCCTTCTCGGATCCCACACAGATTCTTTCAGCTCTCTCACTGACTGAATTTCCACTGAACAACATCAACTGGTTTTTTTCCCGTCTCCTCTAACTCTGACTTTCATACTTTCATAACTTGACTGACACTCACACAGATCCACTTCAAAAACTCCTCCCACACTCTCTCATCCTCCAATCACAGCACACTTGTCTCAGTCACTCTACTCTGCATTCACTGCCCTGCAACCTAACATTTAAAGAGACACACACACTCTTAAAACAAGGAATCATTACAGATACCATGGGGCAATGCCATACTGACTGCAAAGTCACCCTTGAATGGCCAGAAATCTATGCAGAAGGTACCATAAAACCCAGTGAACAAAGAAAGTGAAAGCGGCATGAAATGTAGAGAGAGATTAAACTCACAATGTGGCTGTGGAAAAACTGCAAGGAAACAGATGGGTGCAGAATCAGTCAGTCACTCGAAGTCACCAAGGGAGCTTCGTGGTGCAGGAGGGATTCAAACCCAGGTCTCCCAGCTCTTTCTTCAACACCAATTATTGCACCTGCCGGCTCTTAGGCCAACACCCTACGCAGTGCAGAAATATACAAGTTCAGTATCCCTGGCAGGTGGCTATCTAGTCTCTAGTTTAAGACCTCCAGGCAATCTGTTCTACTGCTCAACAACTCTTACCATTAGGAAATTTCTCCTCACATTCAACTGGAAACTGTTTTATTGTGATTTTTACCTGTTTAGTCATGCCCCGTGGAACATGAGAGACAGCCTCTCTGCCCTGTTGTTGGCCCTCCAGAAGAACTGGTCGGCCACTGTGTGAGGCAGGATGCTGGACTAATTGGACCACTGGTCTGATCCAGAAGCTCTTCTGATGTTCTTATGAAGGCCTCAGCCTCTCTGCCCTGTTGTTGGCCCTCCAGAGGAACTGGTTGGCCACTGCGTGAAGCAGGATGCTGGACTAGGTGGACCACTGGTCTGATCCAGCAGGGCTCTTCTGATGTTCTTCTCAGGGGAAATCCTCAGCCTCTCTGCCCTGTCATTGGCCCTCCAGAGGAACTGGTTGGCCACTGTGTGAGACAGGAGGCTGGACTAGATGGACCCTCACTGGTCTGATCCAGCAGGGCTCTTCCAATGTTCTTCTCAGGGGAAGGCCTTGGCCTCTCTGCCCTGTTGTTGGCCCTCCAGAGGAACTGGTTGAGGCCACTGTGTGCGACAGGATGCTGGACTAGATGCATCCTTTTGTTGGTGCCTGCGAAGGATGGAGGAGGACAAGTGTGTGGGGGGGGTTGAGTCCTTCTCTGGACATGGGCATGGCAGATCTGGCAGTCTTCTACACAGGGGTCACTGGGGAGGGTGCAGAAACGTTTCCAAAGTGGGGGCTGGAAATGATGCCCCAGGACTGAAGAAGGTGGGAGGGACAGCTGCTTTCTGGCACCGGACTTGAAGGGGCCATGGAGGGGTGTTCTGGAGGCAGGAGGAGCCACAGGGAGTTGTGTGGGAGGGAAGGATGTGTTGTGTCCACTGACCGCCACCGGAGGTCAGCGCATATACCCGAGCTTCAGTCTGGGAAGACAATGGGGACTAGGATCCTAGTCCCTCCACTGGGGAACCAATGGGAGCCATGGCGGTAGATTCAAACCCACCAATGGTGACCAAGGGGTGGTCCCCAGGTGTGTATATAGTTGGCCTGCCGGCCGTTTGTATGCATGTCTTGTTGTGTGCCTAATAAAGCGTGCTATGCACCACATCGTTGTCTGTCGTCGATCCATGCAGCTCCCACTACACAATAGTGGCGACGAAGGTGGGATCTAGCCGCATCTGAGCCGGGCCGTTGCGAGGAACTAGGAGGACGCGAAGCAGCCGATCCGATGAGCGAAACATCGAACAACTCGACTGCTCCTCCCGCACCCCCTCCGGCGCGCACAATGGCTACCGCTCCCGGGCTAGGGCTGCTTCCACCCTTCGACACAGCCCGCCCGCAAGACTGGGCCTCCTGGGTCCAGGGCGCCGAGTCCGCGCTTGAATTCTTCGACATCACCGACGAAGGCAAGAAGCGGGGATTCCTCCTGGCCTCCTGCGGCACCGCCGTGGTGTCCCTGGCCAGAAGGCTACTCTCCCCCACCAACCTTGGCGACTGCACCTTCGAGCAGATCGTCAAAGCGGTGCAAGGCCACTTCGCACCAAAACCCACCGAGCTGACTTGTAGGGTAACATTCTACACCCGCAATCAGCTGGCCAGAGAGACCGCCGGGGAGTTCCTCGCGGAGTTGCGCCAGCTCGCATCCGACTGCAACTTCGGAGCACACCTAGAAGACGCCCTCCGGGACCATTTCGTCGTGGGCTTGCGAGAGGAGAAGCTCCGACGGAAGCTGATGGAGAGGGAGAAGGTCACCGTAACCGAGGCCCTCGCCGCCGCAGTTGCGTGGGAGCGGTCGCACGCCGCCTCAGCATCAGCCCTCCAAGTCGAGCCAG
>NW_015160848.1:1052020-1088989 GCF_001447785.1 Gekko japonicus | reverse complement strand
GATGAACTGTTGGCTCACAAGGGCTGTCTGCTATGGGGAGACCAAGTCGTGGTTCCCAGCGCCCTACGCCAAGGGGTCCTACGGGCCCTGCACGAGGCACATCCGGGCATCATACGGATGAAAGGACTGGCCAGGAGTTACGTCTGGTGGCCCGGCATTGACGCGGAGATAGAAGCATGGGTAAAGCGGTGCCAGGCCTGCCAAGCCGTGTGTCCTAGCCCGCCAGGGGTGCCACCCTCCTCCTGGGAATCCACCCGCACCCCATGGTCTCGGCTACACATCGATTTTGCCGGGCCATTTCATGGACTGTTGTTTCTGGTCATGGTGGATTCCTACACCAAGTGGTTGGAGATCAGCCCCGTCTCCGCGACATCCACCAAGGCGACCATCCGCGCCCTCCGGAGGATCTTCGCCACCCATGGTCTGCTGGACACCATCGTCTCGGACAACGGGGCCCCAGAGCCCGAGCTGGAGACCACCGAGGCCCCAGCTCCACCGCCGGCTTCCGCACCGGAGGGCGGAACCCAGGTGGCCCCAGCACAGGGCCCCAGACGATCGGCAAGGGTGCGACAGCCCCCAGCGTACCTGAAAGACTATGCCACCTAGGGGTGGTTCTGGACTATGGGGGAGGGGTGTTGTGTCCACTGACCGCCACCGGAGGTCAGCGCATATACCCGAGCTTCAGTCTGGTAAGACAATGGGGACTAGGATCCTAGTCCCTCCACTGGGGAACCAATGGGAGCCTTGGCGGGAGATTCAAACCCACCAATGGTGACCAAGGGGTTGTCCCCAGGTGTGTATATATTTGGCCTGCCGGCCGTTTGTATGCATGTCTTCTTGTGTGCCTAATAAAGCGTGCTATGCACCACATCGTTGTCTGTCGTCGATCCATGCGGCTCCCACTACACAATAGGATGCTTCCTGCCTCACTGAATCACTGATAGAGACTTCTCTGAAGTGTGTTAACAACTGCTGGTCTCTGGACAATGCTAGGAACTCTTTGCCCACTGTGGAGACCCTAGAAATAGATCGGGCGAAGGAGGTTCCAAGAGCCCTGGGGATGCCCTCTAGAAGAATCATAGACTCAAAGAGCTGGAAGGGACCTCCAGGTCATCTAGTTCAACCCCCTACACAATGCAGGAAATTCACAAATGCCTCACCCACACTCAGTGATCCGTTACATGCCCAGAGTGTCACAAAAAACCTCCAGGATCCCCAGCCAAACTGGCCTGGAGAAAAATTGCTGCCTGACCCCAACGTGGAAACCAGCATTTCCCTGGGCGTGTAAGAAAGGGCCATGAGAACAAAGCACTGATGCAACCCTACCTGCCCTCCATCTCATGATATGTCTAAGTTCACAGGATCAGCACTGACTGGTGTGATCTTTTGCCTCTGGCTGAATACTGTTATAACAACACCTTGCATAGTTCTACTGGCATGTCCCCTTTCAAAGCAGTCTTTGGTTATGATAGCCCCCCTCTCCCCTTTTTGGGGAACACTGATACTCCACTGGGGGGAAATGCTGGTTCTTGGTGTAAGTCGTTGCAGGATGCATGGCCTCTATTATGTAAAACCCTGGATGCTGCTAAAGCAGCTTATAAGGCCCAGGCGGATAAGGGACGGGTGGTGGGATTGGATTTGAAACCTGGTGATATGGTGTATGTTTCTACTAAGAACATCAAGATGTTACGACCGAGCAAGAAACTAGGTTGGAAGTTCATTGGGCCTTTCAAAGTGCGTAAAATTATCAATGGCGTGGCTGTTGATGTTGAACTACTGAAAAATCTGAGGGCTTTACATTCTGTTTTCCACATGAGTTTATTAAAAAAGGACCCTGGTACCTCTCCCTGGAGGCCCTCAGTGACTCCCCCTCCACCTGTGCTACTGGAGGGGGATGAACATTTTGAGATTGCGGACATCCTCGATTCCAAACTGAAGCGTGGTAAACTCTGGTACCTCATTGAGTGGGTGGACTTCGGACCCCAGCACCGGGAATGGGTGGAAGAAGGGGATATTCGGGCCCCTTATCTGCTTCGTAAGTTCCACGAAGAGTTCCCGGACAAACCGGGAGGTCTCCCACCCAAACCGGGAGATCTCCCGCCCTGCCCGGGAGACGGGGGATAGAGTGTATTTTTGAGGGGGCAGTATGTCAGCAAGCTGCCATTGTATTCTGTGTTACCTGTACGGCTGTACAGTTCATTCCCCCCCCTCTGCTTGCTAGCTTGCATTTTACTCTGCTGTAACGCTTAAGCCAAACATCTGGAGGACGTGGTGTAGGAGGTACGCTTGAATGCTAGCTTGTTGCTTTTCGAGCCTGGGAACTGCACCTGTGTTATGTCTGGAGATAGTAGTGTTCCCAGGGATTGAGCGCGCAACCGTTTCCTTTGCCCGCCATTGGTTCGGTACCTGGTTCAAATCCCTTTATTATATTTGCCCTGGCTGTTTGTACCCATTCCTAACAAAGGACTTGTTTGAGTATCTTTCCAAAGCTTTGAAATAAATTTTGCTTTTCTGAAACGTGGATTTATTCTCGATGCTTGGGGATCCAACATCAGATGGCCACCTAGCCTCTGCTTGAAAACCTCCAAAGAAGGAGAGCCCACCACCGAGGAAGCCTGTTCCACTGAGGAAGAAGAAGAGATTGGATTTATCCCCCACCCTTCACTACCCAAAGGTGTCTCAGAGTGGCTTACAGACTCCTTTCCCTCCCCCTCCCCACAACAGACACCCGGTGAGGTAGGTGGGGCCGAGAGAGCTCTGACAGACATGGCTCTTTTTCAAGAACAGCTCTTATCAGCACTACAGCTTGCCCAAGGTCATCCAGCCAGGTGCAAGTGGAGGAGTGGGGGAATCAAACCCAGTTCTCCCAGATTAGAGTCCGCACTCTTAACCAAGAAGAAGAAGAAAAAGAACAGTTTGGATTTATCAAACCTGGTTCTCCCAGATTAGAAGAAGAAGAAGAGATTGGATTTACACCCCGCTCTTCACTACCCAAAGGTGTCTCAGAGCGGCTGACAAACTCCTTTCCCTTCCCCTCTCCACAACAGACACCCGGTGAGGTAGGTGGGGCTGAGAGAGCTCTGGCAGAAACTGCTCTTTTTCAAGAACAGCTCTTATCAGAACTATGGCTTGCCCAAGGTCATCCAGCCAGGTGCTAGTGGAGGAGTGGGGAATCAAACCCGGTTCTCCTAGATTAGAGTCCGCGCACTTAACCACTACACCAAACTGCTCTGTCAGGAAGTTCTTCCTCGTGTTTAGCCAAAACCTCTTCTGATTTACTCTTCTGATTTGATTTAATTTAGTTTAATTTAAGGCGGAGGGTGTTGTGCCCCCCCTCGAGCACACAAAAACTGCCTGTTTCTCTCAGAATTGTTGTTGTCAGGGCAATAAGCTTTTTCAAAGGTGACCTTCAAATGTTTGGCAAACATGTTGTGATGATACGGAACAATGTCTGAGTACAGGGGTGACCAAGTTTGAATCCTGTCAACTAGAGAAGCCCACCAGGGTGACCCCAAGTCTATCAGCCTGTCTTGCCCTCAAAAGTTTGTTGTTGCGAGGACGAGGTGCCACGTCAAAAGCCACATCGGGCTCCCATCCATGGAGAGAAACAGGGTGTAAATGAAAAAAATAAGCCTAAATCTTGGCATGTTAAGTGACGTCAGGGCGCTTCTGACTTCTGTTCCGATCCCAGAAGGTGACACAAAAAACTCCAGGAACCCCGGGCAAACTGGCCTGGAGAAAAACTGCTTCCTGACCCCAACGTGTCTATTGGCATTTCCCCGGGTGTGCTAAGAAAGGGCCACAAGAACTAAGCACTGATGCAACCCTCCCTGCCCTCCCTCTCTCTCTCTCTCTCTTTTTTTTTGCGTGTTTTCTCTCTTTTTTTAATTTTTAATTTCATTTTTCCATAACATACAATCCATATTTCTTCCAACATTCTGGGGTTACATTAGAAATTTTCTTCAATCCACTTATTGACTTTTTGCCATTTTTGCTTGAAGTTACTTTCCTGCCCTCCCTCTCATGATCTGCCTGAGTTCACACAATCAGCATGGCTGTCAGAGGGCCATCGAGCCTCTGCTTGAAAACCTCCAGAGAAGGAGAGCCCACCGCCGCCCGAGGAAGCCTGTTCCACCGAGGACCCGCTCTAACTCTCAGGAAGTTCTTCCTAATGATTAGCTGAAAACTCTTCTTGAGCTAGGGGTGGGCTCCTGTGGGATGGCAGGATGTCTTTGTTGCCTGGGGACAGGGGCCTGTGGTCCAGGGGGGTGGAGGACTTCTCCCCCCTCCATGATGAGCACCCTTTGCACAAAGGTTCACCTTCATGGCACAGGGGGGTTGGTTCGTAATCAGGAGGAGTGAGAGGATATAAAATGTGAGTCCTCAGAGGGGTTTAGCCCTCCATCACGTGGCTCATCCAGTGACCTTGGGCTTGGTGCCATCACCAGTCAGTCCTTTTGAGGGTATAATTGGTAAAGGAGAACTTAGGGTTGCCAAGTGCAACTTACCTCACAGTGGGGAAGTCCCGGGTCCTGTCCCAGAGCTCTTTGGCGCGTGCGCCAAGCACACCCAGCGTGATGGTGTCACCCGGAAGTGACCTCATTGTGTCAGTCACATTGGGGGTGGGGCCACTGATTAACACTTGGAGTTCACTGCCACAGGAGGTGGTGGCGGCTACAAGCACGGACGGCTTCAAAAGGGAATCAGATAAGCATATGGAGCAGAGGTCCATCAGTGGCTATTAGCCACAAGGTATAGATAGGGACTCTGGGGCAAGTGATGCTCTGTCATCTTGGTGCTTGGGGGGGGGGGTCAACAGTCGGAGGGCTTCTAATGTCCTGGCCCCACTGGTGGACCTCCTGATGGCACTGGTATTTCTGGCCACTGTGTGATACAAAGTGTTGGACTGGATAGGCCTTTGGCCTGATCCAACATTGCCATCTCTTATGTTCTTATGACAAGACCCATATGCTCAATGTAAGCTTAGCAACCTATTCTGGGAATGTGTGTCCATATGCGTAGGCACATGGTTGGCTCACGTTTTTACCATCGACGTAAGTTGCAGGAAGACCTTAAGGACTGGGGAGAGCATGCTAGAACACCTTCCTTGGGGTGTGCTCTTAATTCCCTTGAATTTTGCAACCATCCTTAACTAAAATCTTCGGATAAGTGTCAGTGGACAACTCTTGGAAACAGAACCCCAGACTCCCAAAGTCGTGATGCAAAGTAAGATTTATTAGGAAACCGAAGAAATTATCCCCGACACTCGTTTCACCCAGAGAACGTTTGAAAGAGGGCAAAGCGTTTACAGAATGGAGTATCTTCCATAGACAAAGAAGAAGGGAATGGAGGTATATCTATAAGGCACAATTCAGGAGGTGTGCATGGAAATTAGTTCTGGCTCTGAGTCTTCGAGAGGCTGGGAACTCATTGTCGTGTTGGAAGGAGAATGTTCCGCAAGGCACTCTCTTATCTCATGGGTTTTTTGATTGCTCCGAATTTGATTTAAATAGCCCTTGAGATTTTACCAGGGGGAGTAGCAGGGGGAGTAACAGGGGGACTGGCTGCCCCTGCGTCCCAGGATGAGACTGCCTCTGCGGCCCCTGGAGCTTCCCAAACGGCCTCCAAAACCACCAAAGCTACCTCCAGAAATCACTCTGCCGGGACCACCGTAACTAACAGCACATGGAGTGTTGCCTCCCACGGAAACGGGTTCGCCGGTAGCAGCGAGGATGGGTCCGGGGAGGATCATAACGACGGGAGGTGGCTGGATCACGACTTCTGCAGGAGGGATCTGGTTGATGCAGGAAGGGTTGACCCCGGAGAGGACGCCCAGGCTAGCGGAGGGCACCCCGGAGGAGAACCCGCCGTGGCCAGAGCCCGAGCCAAAGCCCGAGCCAAAACCTGGTGACCCAAAGCCAACGACTGGGGTGGAGGCGCATGATGGAATGGCGAAGGATGGTCCACAGTGAGACATGTCTGAGCGATGGAGGGCGAGTCTGCAAGAAATCAGGAAGGGAGAAAATCATACCATGCACAAGGAGCACAGTGAGGCTCAGTACAAAATCACATCTCTTAAAAAAATCCATAGAGAAATAATTAATTACTCCACAAAGATACAACATGCAACCAATGTTCTCTCTAAGCTGTGGAGTCTTTTGAGGAAAAAATATAGTTTGTGAGCTACTAGCATTAAAGTTGTGAGCAAGCAATTTGGCTACTGCATAAATTAATTTGCTCTGGAGCCCTCCCTTCCTGAGCTAAGACAAAAATCTGTGAGCTAGAGGCTAAAAAACTGTGAGCTAGCTCACACTCACTCAGCTTAGAGGGAACACTGCATGCAACATATATAACAGAAGTAGTGGGATCCGGTGTAAGAAAAATGAGGGTGAGGGAAGGCACCTAAGGAAACCTCATGACATTTCAAGTGACTAGTCGCATGCAAAATCAGCTTGCTAAACAACATGTATTAAGTCACTTAGATAAGGAGGAGGAGGAGGAGGAGGAGATTGGAATTATATCCCGCCCTTCACTTGGAGTCTCAGAGTGGCTTACAACCTACTTTCCCTTCCCCTCCCCACAACAGATGCCCTGTGAGGTAGGTGGGGCTGAGAGAGCTCTTGACAGAAACTGTTCTTTTTCAAGAACAGCTGTGCCAGAACAACGGCTTGCCCGAGGCCATCCAGCAGCTGCAAGTGGAGGAGTGGGGACTCAAACCCGGTTCTCCCAGATTAGAGTTTGTGCACTTAACCACTACTCTCCCACAGAAGAAGAAGAGGAGGAGGAGGACGAGGATGAAGACGAGGACGAGAAGGAGTTGGGTTATATACCCAACTTTTCTCTACCTCAAGGTATCTCAAAGTGCCTTACAATCGCCTTCCCTTCCTCTCCCCACAATAGGAACCTTGTGAGGTAATGGAGGCTGAGAGAGTTCTAAGAGAATGGTGACTGGCCCAAGGTCACCCAACAGGCTTCATGTGGAGGAGTGGGGAAATCAAACCTGGTTCTCCAGATTAGGTCCCTCCATTGTTAAACACAACACCACTCTGGCTGTCATTCTATCTGATTGCTGACTAGCATTTTCGGTGATAACAAAGGGGTAGCCGTCTTGGTCTGAAGCAGCAGAACAAAGTTTGAGTCCAGTAGTACCGTTAAGACCAACAGAATATAAGCTTTGGTGTGCATGCACACTCCTTCAGGTAAGTGTGCATGCACATGAAACCTTATACCTTGAATTAAAAAAACCTTTGTTGGTCTTAAAGAAGAAGAAGAAGAAAAGATTGGATGTATACCCCGCCCTTCACTACCCAAAGGGGTCTCAGAGCGGCTTACAAACGCCTTTCCCTTCCCCTCCCCACAACAGACACCGTGTGAGTTAGGTGGGGCTGAGAGAGCTCTTGACAGAAACTGCTCTTTTTCAAGAACAGCTCTTATCAGAACTACAGCTTGCCCAAGGCCATCCAGCCAGGTGCAAGTGGAGGAGTGGGGAATCAAACCTGGTTCTCCCAGATTAGAGTCCGTGCACTTAACCACTACACCAAACTGGCTCTCCATAGCCACTGACAACCTCTTCTCCATAAGAAGAAGAAGAGATTGGATTTATACCCTGCCCTTCACTACCCAAAGGTGTCTCAGAGCGGCTTACAAACTCCTTTCCCTTCCCCTCCCCACAACAGACACCCTGTGAGGTCGGAGGGGCTGAGAGAGCTCTTGACAGAAACTGCTCTTTTTCAAGAACGGCTCTTGTCAGAACTACGGCTTGCCCAAGGTCATCCAGCCAGGTTCAAGTGGAGGAGTGTGGAATCAAACCCGGTTCTCCCAGATTAGAGTCCGCACACTTAACCGCTACACCAAACTGGCTCTCGGTGTCATTGGACTCAAAGTTTACTCTAGCTGATAATATCTCATCTCCATTCCATAAGAAGGAAATAAGAAGAACCATGCTGGATCAGACCATTGGTCCCTCTAGTGCATCATCCTACCTCACACATTGTCCAACCAGTTGCTCTGAATGACAAATAAAAAGACCTTGAACCCCGTGCCTTCCCACGATGTTGCCTCCTATCACTGGTATTCAGAGGTGTGTGTGTGGGTGTGTGTGTGTAAATTGCCGCCTCCTTGGAACTCTTCCTTATGACAACCCCTTAGGGTATTTCAGGCAAGTGATTAAGCAGAGGTGGCTTGCCATTGCTTTCCTCTGTGAATTCTACCTTGCTGATCTCCCGTTCAAATACCAACCCTGCTTAGCTTCTGCAGTCTGATTAGGCTATAGTATGCCATTCCACATCATTTCAGAGGTGTACTACCACTAAATGTAGAAATTCTCTTCAGTCAACATGGCTACTAGCCGCTAGTAGGCCTATGTTCCATGATTCTGTATAATTCACTTTTAAAGCTGTCTATACCTGTACCTGTAGCTACCCAAGGAAAAAAGGAAAGGAACAGAAATAATATCAAGGTGGAGTAGCCATGTTAGTTTGTCTGCAGCGATAGGAAAATGCAAGAGTCCAGTCAACACCTTAGAGACTATCAAAATTTGTGGAAGGGGGTGAGCTTTCATCAGTCACTGCTCACTTCTTGAGTTCTGAAGGAGCAGTGACTCTCCAAAGCTCATCGTGAAGGTAAAGGTTTCCCTTGCTCAAAAATTAGTCGAATCCGACTCTCAGGGGGTGGGGCTCATCTCGAAGAGCCAGCGCTGTCCGAAGACTTCTCCATGGTCATGTGGCCAGCATGACTAAATGCTGAGGGGCACGGAACACTGTGACCTTCCCACCAAAGCGGTATCTATTTATCTACTTGCACATTCTTGCTTTCAAACGGCTAGGTTGGCAGGAGCTGGGGACAGAGACGGGAGCTCACGCCATCCCGCGGCACTCGGGTCTCAAACGGCCGAGCTACAGACATAACAGTCTGCAGCTCAGTGTCTTCACCTCCAAGGAACCACGGCCCCTTCCAAAGCTCATACCCTGCCACAAATTTTGTTAGAAATAATATCAGCCATATGTACAATTTCTGCATAGAATTCAGGGCGGACCTATACTACAAAGGTCCTTTTTTAAAAACCAGCTTAACTTTTTATGCCCTTAAATGGCCACTGACTTGTGGCAACCCAAAAGGGTTTTCAAAGCGAGAGACATTCAGAGGTGGTTTTGCCATTGCCTGCCTCTGCATAGCAACCCTGGACTTCCTTGGTGGCCTCCCGTCCAAGTACGAACCAGGCCTGACCCTGTGTAGCTTCTGAGAGCTGGTGAGATCAAAAAGAGAACATAAGAGAAGCCAATGTTGGATCAGGCCAAAGGCCCATCCAGTCCAACACTCTGTGTCTCACAGTGACCAAAAATACCAGGTGCCATCAGGAGGTCCAGCAGTGGGGCCAGGACACCAGAAGCCCTTCCACTGTTGCCCCCACCCCCAAGCACCAAGAATACAGAGCATCACTTGCCCCAGACTGAGAGTTCTACCTAGACCTTGTGGCTAGTAGCCACTCATGGATCTCTGCTCTTAGGAACATAAGAGAAGCCAATGTTGGATCAGGCCAAAGGCCCATCCAGTCCAACACTCTGTATCTCACAAAATACCAGGTGCTATCAGGAGGTCCAGCAGTGGGGCCAGGACACGAGAAGCCCTCCCACTGTTGCCCTCACCCCCAAGCACCAAGAATACAGAGCATCACTTGCCCAGTCTGAGAGTTCCTATCTATACCTTGTGGCTAATAGCCACTGATTAGCCACAAGACCAAGCTAGCCACCCCCTCAAAAAAAAAATTAAGTCGGTTTTAGTTTCGTGAGGGTGATGGGAATCCAGGTAGAAATGTCCAGGTCCTCTCACAGAACTGAGTGTTCTGTGAAAAGAAGGCATGGACACTGTTAACAATTCAAGTCTGCTGTGCAGAGAAGTCTTAAAGGCAGAATGATGATGAGAAATTTATAGCAAACACCTAGAATCATAGAATCATAGAGTTGGAAGGGACCTCCAGGGTCATCTAGTCCAACCCCCTGCACAATGCAGGAGATTCCTGCCTGGAAAGTTCTCAGAAATTTAAAAGAGCTTGATCTGTGCAGATTGATTCCATAGAGAGATCTTATAAAGCAAAGAACATTGTATTTCATTTAGTATCTATCTTTGATTTGGCATTAGCCAAGCTTACCTGATTCTCGGAGAAGTCAAAGGCAAGAGAATGAGAGAGATGAATCTGAATAACTGGAGGAACTCCAAGAGCTTTTATACCAATTCCACGGTATTGTTGTTTTTAATTTAGAGATACCTTCTTGCCCACAAAAATTTGAACCAATCAGCTTCAAAATCTGTTGATTTAATCACACACAAAATTAATGCCATAATCTCAAAGGTTTTGAACTGAGGAATGGTGCAGTCGTTAGCTCTCTGTAATGATTTAAATTCTGTGATTGTTTCCTTTTAGAATTAATTCCCTGCAGCTGATTTGCACTCAGCAAACAATAAAACTGATGCCGGCATGCACCCTGCCCATTTGCCGCCATTTTCACAAGCAAAATAATAATAATAAAAAAGTTATGTCATCAAAAAGCACAGTGTAGCCCATGGGTATTCATGTGATGTAAAAAGATGTGTGCCTCACCAAGCCCTGATGGAGCACAGGATGCTGACTACTACTAAATTGGGAGGGGTAGCAAATACAGTAGAAGACAGAGTCAGGATGCAGGATGATCTTGACAGGCTGCAAAACTGGGCTAAAACAAATAAAATGAATTTCAGTGGGCATAAATGTAAAGTTCTGCATTTAGGTAGCAAAAATCAAATGCGTAATTATAGGATGGGGGAGACTTGTCTTGGCAGTAGTATGTGTCAAAAGGATCTGGGGGTCTTAGTAGACCATAAACTGAACATCAGTCAGCATTGTGATGTGGTGGTTAGGTCCCGTTCACACGTGACGATTTGGTCCGGGAGCGGGACAGTTCGGGGCCGGATCAAACCGGCGCGATCACACCACAACATCTGGGAAGCGTCTTGCTTCCGTGGCCGAACTGTCCCATTCCCAGGAAACGCCGCCGCAAACTAAACCACCTATCTAGGTGGTTTAAAGGGAAGCGGCGCGGCGATCGGGGCGTATGATCGCTGGCGCTTCCTTGCGCTGGCTCAACCCCGGCCCGGATCTGAACTGCGCATGCCCGGACATGCGCAGTTCGGCCGGCTCCCGTTCGGGCCGTGTTTTCTCCCCGGCGTTTGATCGCGCCGGGGAGAAAAGGCGCCGTGGCCAGGGGATCCGTGGGATCCCGCCACGGTGCCTCAACGCTCAACGTTGGCGCGGCTTTTAAAAGCCGCGCCTTAAGAGGCTTTTCCCCTGCTGTGTGGCAGGGGCCTTAAAAAAGCAAATGTGATTTTGGGCTGTATCGATAGAAGTATAGTATCCAGCTCATGCAAAGCAATGGTATTGCTTTACTCTGCGTTGGTTAGACCTCACCTAGAGTACTGTGCTCAGTTTTGGGCACAATGATTTAAGAAGGATATAGAGAAGCTGGGATATGCCTAGAGAAAAGCAACAAAGATGGTGAGGGGTCTGGAGACCAAGTCCTATGAGGAAAGTTTGAAGGAGCTGGGTATGTTTAGACAGGAGAGGAGACGACTGAGGGGTGATATGATATTTGAAGGGCTGTCATACAGAGGATGGTGTGGCGTTGTTTTCTGTTGCCCCAGGAGGTTGGACCAGAACCAATGGGTTGAAATTAAATCAAAAGAGTTTTCAGCTAAACCTTAGGAAGAGCTTCCTGACAGAGTGGTTCCTCAGCAGAACAGGCTTCCTCAGGAGGTGGTGGGCTCTCCTTCTTTGGAGGTTTTTAAGCAGAGGCTGGATGACCATCTGACAGTAATGTGGATTCTGTGAACTTAGGCAGATCACGAGAGGGAGGGCAGGAAGGGTTGCCTCAGTGCTTAGTTCTCATGGTCCTTTCTTACATACCCAGGGAAATGCTGATCAGGCCTTTGGGGTCAGGAAGCAATGTTACTCCAGGCCAGTTTGATTGGAGATCCTGGAGGATTTTCTGTCATCTTCTAGGCATGGAACAGCAGTCTCGGGGGGGGGGAGGTATTTGTGAATGTCCTGCATCGTATGGGGGTTGGACTAGATGACCCTGAAGATCCCTTCCTACTCTATGATTCTATGATTCAATGATTCTATGAATCCTCACCAGTGGCAGCTCAACCCCTCCCTCCACACCCAATCTAACCCCCCAAGAACTACATAAACCCCAGCTAGACCTTCCCATGGTTCTATGGTCACCAGGTGTAGTTCTATGATCACCAGGTATGGTTCTATGGTCACCAGCTGTGGTTTGGGGTATTCTAGGGATGCCATCCCCCCCGATGGGGATGGGTTTGTCCCCAATTTCAGTCCCCCAATCCACACACCAGCCAGCTGGCTGGTGGGGAAGCCCCACCCCCAAAGAGTTCCGTGGCACCCGATGTGCCCGGTACAATGACATCATCCAGAGGTGACAGCATTGTGCTAGGCACGTCATGTGGGGGTGTTTGGTGTAGTGGTTAAGTACGCGGACTCTAATCTGGGAGGACCAGGTTTGATTCCCCACTCCTCTGCTTGCACCTGCTGGATGACCTTGGGCAAGCCATAGTTCTGACATCAGCTGTCCTTGAAAAAGAGCAGTTTCTGTCAGAGCTCTCTCAGGCCCACCGACCTCACAGGGTGTCTGTTGTGGGGAGGGGAAGGGAAAGAGTTTGTAAGCAGCTCTGAGACTCCTTTGGGTAGTGAAGGGCGGGTTATAAATCTAATCTCCTCCTCCTCCTCCTCTTCTTCTTCTTTTTCTTCTTCTGACCAAGAACTCTACAGTGACCATAGAGTTGTTGTCTGAATGCTGGAGCGTCCCCCTGTGATGTGCCTAGTGTGATGACATCACTTCCGGTTTACATCATCACAGCACACACACAAGCGCACATGCATGAAAACCCAGAAGATGAGCCTGAATTCCACCGCTGGCAAAAGGTAGGGACCTGGCAGTGGCAACCCTAGGGAATTCCTAGGAATTTGGGAGGGGGACCTTTGAAGGATGGAGTTTGGGGAGATAAGGAAGTTCCATCGGTATAAGGACATTAGCACCAACACTTAAGAAGGAAAGCAAAGTCCCTGCAGTGTAGTTAACATGTTCCATTTCAGAACTCTGACAGCTACCCCATCTCCTGTGGCTTACCTTGAAGGTGATCCACAAACTGGTGGGCGAGCAGGGGCAGAAATTTAGCCGCCACAGGCCAGGAGTCTGTACCCCCCCTCCGTTCCGCCCGGAGAAGCCTCAACAATACTCCCATACTGGCTCCCTTACTTGAGGCGAGTAATGTGTGCTCACGTGGGAGGCCCAAGCCATACCTTCCTGGCACCCATGTGAGACCACGCGGCATGGCCACAGGGAAGTGTACTTGGGAGAACTGTCTATGGTGGAGGGGCAGGGCTGTTAGAACACTTCCCTGCCACAGCCCCCCCTCCTCTCACGTGGGGGGGGCAGGACACAACTGATTTGGGGTGCCTGGCAGGTCCCCAGTGGATCAGCTGGCCAAAGTACCATGGAAACAATTGCCTTGTGGGATGTGAGCCCTATGCATCAGTAGCAGCTGCAGACGGAGCGGTTGCAGAGCAGTTCCTCATGGGATCCATGTCATTTGGAGAGCTGCGGCATGCAGTTGTGGAGGTGCCCCCTGGCAAACTGAGGTCGCCCCATGAGAGTAGAACTACAGATCCCACGGGGAACCCACCAGCATGACTGTAACCAGCAGGGCATCTATGGTTGTTTCCCATCATTGCACGTGTTTCCTTTCTTCTTCTTTTGTGCGTGTGTCAGTGGTGATTCAACAGGGAGTCCTGGGAATGTGGCCAGTGTAGTTCCGTCACGCTGATCAGTCACCGGTTCCAGCCCAGCCTATGAAGCATTTTGCCTTGGGCCCTTTTCTGACCAGCGAGTCCAGTCTAGTCACAAAAATGCTGTTCCAGGAAAAAAGGCTAGAACATATTGTTAAGAAATAAGACTAAAATTTGCTTTATGAACTTATATTTGCTGTTACACCCACACAATGGACTGTGCACACATACACACATAGGCTCAGAAAGCTGTACAAATCACCTGTTGTGATGCTACACATAGAAGATGCCTGCATAAGCCTTATATATGAATGAGGTTTCAGCTACACAGCATCAGCCTTGTGGGAAAGCACACATCTCCATATTGTCAGCAAAAGAACAACCTAAGGAGAAACAGACCCCATTGTTGAACTGTCTGCTGTCACGTATGCTACATCTCTGCTTTATTTTACATTGGCATTTCCTGCCAGATGGACCCTTTGATGACCAGGGAATGGCCGAGCTTCATCTGCACTTCAAGGAGGTTCCTTGACCAAGTTTTCACACTTGCCCAGATGCCATCCTTTGAGTTAGATCTTAAGTTACAATATTGCCCTACCCTCTAGGTTGCCACCCCTCACTACACGCAACCAATAGGATTAGTTTTGGGATGGACTACCAGGTAGGTAGGTCCACACGTTGGCACAGTTGCCACCCACCCAAAGAACCACCTATAAACGTAAGGACCAGTTGCCTGGCCCTTGCTAGCCGCAATCCCCGCAACACCCCCTGTCTGCTTTAACTCCCCTTTTGTCCAGCTTGCTATCCCCAACCCTTGCCTCTATTGCCCACACGTGCTGGCTGGTTCTAGCCGTGTGTTAAACTTCCCTAGAATTCTATTTCTCCCCATCCATTCTTCATTGGAACGAACAAAGCTTCAGGACAGATAAGTATCACCCCCTACCTGCTAATGCAAATGTGCTTATGTTTAATACTTTATTTCTAAGGAACTTGATTGAATATATGAGAGCATCAGTATTGTTTGTATGTGATTTATCTTCTTAAGTAAAAGACAGTTATTTTGAACAACAACAGCCTCGACTTCTTTTACTGGTAACCCTTGGTGGGAACTGGACCTTGGTATAGTTGGCTGCGGTGGCTCAAGTGGTTGAGACGCTGAACTGCAAGAAATTGCAAGTAGATAAATAGGTACCACTTCGGTGGGAAGGGAACAGCGTTCCGTGTGCCTTGGTGTTTAGTCATGCCGGCCGGCCACATGACCACGGAAACGTCTTCGGACAGCGCTGGCTCTTCGGCTTTGAAACGGAGATGAGCACTGCAACCCTAGAGTCGGATTCGACTGGCTTTCGAGCAAGGGAACCTTTACCTTTACCTTATAGTTGGCAAGCACCCAGATTAAAATTTGCCAATTGCTGTAGATAAAGCAATTTGGCTAACAGGAATATGTGTGTGTGTGTGTGTGTGTTCATGTGTGTGTTATTGCATATGATGAATGAATCATCCGATTTATATGAGACATGTGTATCGATGCAGTGTCTCCATAGTGTTACTGCAATACTCTGTGTAGGGCTCTGTGTTGGTGCAATTGTTAAACACCACATGACTGACTCTTTCTTGTTTTCCAATATTGAAACCAATATAGGCGAAAGAACCAGGGGTGTGCCCCATTCACCCTGCCTGAGTAAAACTCTAAACCCTAAGTTGAAGGCATTGGACTAGAATTCTGTGTAGGGATGTGCATTCGGTTCATCCCGAAAATGGCCCATTCGGGTCCCTGGAGTGTGCCACTTGTTCTCATGGCAAACAAGCACCTCCCAAGACAGTTCACTTTCTCTGAGATTCTCTGGGAGAGTCTGACTGCTGGGCGCTGCCTGCTTGCCTGCCTAAAGTGCTTCTGGCTGGGTTTCCCCATTGGAAACAATGGAGGTAATGGGGGTAACCTGTTTGGGTGCCCATAGAATTGGGCGCACTGGTCCAATTGCTTTTGTACATGGGGGTTATGTGGGGAGAGGCTCCTGAAGCTACCCAGGAAATCTTGAGCCTCTCCCTCAAACCCTCTCCCCCCCAGAGCCACTAACAGCACCCTGGGGGGAAAGTATTTCCCCCCCCCACCCTAGAGAACAATGGAGTGGATGGGGGCAACCTGTTTGGGGACCCATAGAATTGGACCCCCTGGTCAAATGTTCTTGACACTTGATGGGCATCTTGGGGAGAGGCTCCAGCAGCTACCTTGCGAGTTTGGAGCCTCTCCCTCAAACCCCCTCCCCTCCAGCCTCCAGAATATACCCTATGTTTTCGCCATTGACTTCAATGGCCCATAGGATATAATGAGGCTGAAATTGACATTTGGCTGGCCAAAAGACTCCCCAATGGCTGGTACTGAGGAAACTGACATGCGGGAGTCTTACTGCTGGCCGAAATTGATTCTGACCGTTTGGCTGAATCCGAATCGGCCCCTTATTCCCCCACACGCCTAATTCTGTGCTAATGGAAGAAACAGATGAATTCCTTGAAAATGGGGGTGGGGAGAAATAAAGCAAACCACATAGAGTATTGTGGCGGAATTGTAATCGAGACTGGGCCATTCCTGTCCTTTTGTATTTTTGTATTTTAGTTTGACTTGCCTTATACCTCTTTAAACATGAAATAAAGCAAACTCCGGAGGACGACTGAAGACAGGAGGGCCTGGTGTGATGTGGTCCATGGTGTTGCGAAGAGTTGGACTTGACTGTGCAACTGAACAACAACAACATACCTCTTTTTCTTTTCTTTTTTGGTTATTGGTCCCATAAGCCTTTGCTCTTTTGCTGGTGGCCTAGGTGTAAAAATGAAAGCCTTTCCCTGTAGATGTACCTTTGCCTGAATCCATATTTGACGTTCCCTGGCCTTCCAAGTGCAAGACTCCAAGGCCTAAACATAGCTGTCTAGGTCTTTTTGACATCACAGCTAATAAAATATGTCTTGGCAAAAGTTCATACTAGCGGAGGTTTGTCATATCAACTTAAGATGGGCTGGTGTTTGTCAATTTTTTCAATGGACTCTTCCTCAATTCCTATAGGCTAGGGCCGGCCAAACTTGCTTAACATAAGAGCCACATAGAATAAATGACAGATGTCTGAGAGCCGCAAGACAAATATTACACACATGTTTTTTATTAACATTAAATGGGACTGCCAAAAATAGAAACAAAAGGGGTAAAAACAGATATTGATAATGATATTTATTTGCTTGCCAATGATATTTATTTGTCAGAGAGAGAGAGAGAGGTGAAAAGAAAGAATGAAAGAGGTGGAAAGAGAGAAAGGGAGAGAAATAAAGAAAGCAAATAGATGGGAAAGTGAGGGAGGGGGAAGGAAGGAAAAGAAAGAGAAAGAAAGGATGGAAAAAGGGAGAAAGAGAGGGTGATTTCCCACAAGTGCTGCTCCGCGCTCACTCCTCCCTTTTCCCCTGATGGTACGTGTCAATTTCACACAAGCTGCTGCGCGGCCGTATTTTGCCCCACAGCTTTGTGCGATTTTCCCCGCGTCTACTCAATCCTCAAAAAACTGGATTGAGTAGACGCGGGGGAAATTGCACAAAGCTGCGGGGCAAAATGCGACCATGCAGCAGCTTGTGTGAAATTGACACATACCATCGGGCCAAAGAGAAGAGTGAGCGCGGAGCAGCGCTTGTGGGAAATTACCCAGAGAAAAAAAGAAAGAAAAGTGGAAAGAACACTGGCTGGGGAAGGGAATATTGATTGGGGAGGAATGCTTCCCCTTCGCTTCCCCAGCTGCCTGGCCCCTGCTGGGAGCTGCACAATATGTGTGAAAGAGCCACATATGGCTCCCGAGCCACAGTTTGGCTACTCCTGCTATAGGCTGAAAAGAGTATAAAAAGCCAGCTTTGGGCTTTGTCTGGGGCTGTTTGACCAACGCTCCACCTAGGCTTGAGTGAGGTCTTGCTCCACAGTCTGGGAATATTCCTTATTCTTTCTGAAGTGTACACTATATCAGGTATTGGGATTTTCTATATGCTATTGGGTATTGATATTGAATATAAGCTCCTGAGCATTACTTGTGTTTGGTTGTAGAATTAATAAATACTTTTAGTTAAAGGCAACTGTTTTCTCTGTATTCCACTCTCTCTGGAGGCCTGGGTTTCCTAGCCAGATTCCATCTACCCTCAGAAAAGAATCCTAATTGGGTTGGGGATCCCTGGCAGAGGCCCGGACCCCTAAAATTACCCTACAGGCATCCACATTGAAAACCAAAGTGACAAGACCAAAACGCCTTTCTTTGTAGTTGAAACTCAACTAAACTCAACTGAGTTTTGTTGGTTTGGGTTTTTTTACTCATATTAGACAATCCCAGAGAAAACTTTGTGTTAGGTAACAAACAACCCTTTCCCCAACAATCCGTGTTTTTCATCTTCAGGTGCTGCTTACTGGCTACAGCATGTGTTTTCTTTTGATTCCACTGATTTCCTTCTCAGTGGCAGTGAGCTACTTATCCCAGCAGGTTCATCGGTGTCTGTGAGCATGCTCAAAGGACAACCAAAAAAAATGGCTCATGCCCTCACTCTGTGGCCTCTGTGTCTGATTGCTCAAGGATTGGGTGAAAAGGCTGTGCAGAGTGCTAAGGGGGTGAGTCGGATCAGAATTCTTCTGTTACCAAAAACATAAAAACCTGGATCAATTAGAAGCAGGGTCACAATGGATGAAACTGCATGTCTGACCACAGCCTCTGAGAGGGTTTCTTTTCTTTTCTTGTTTTGGCAGACACCTCTATGCAAAACCATTTTCCAGTCCAAACACTGTTCCCCAGCTCTACCAATCCAGACCTGCTGGAAGTTATCCTTAATGATTTCTTGACAAATTCTCCCCTCATTTGCATACCCACACGATCCTTGATGATGGGTGTCACACCCAAGATGTCTCTCTCCTTGGAGACCCCACCCCAATCTGAGACAGGCCACGTGTTTAAGGATCTCTGTTGTGCTCATCTTTACTCCCTTATTTCAGAGTTTGAGGAGAAATTATCTCTCTGGGCCTTGTCTCCAAAAGTGGTTGTCTGGGAAAACCGTGTGCTCATTCCTTGAAAGGATCCCTTGTAAAGAATGTCATTGCCAAGGAAATCTGTAGACTCAAAGAAAAACAGATTTATGCTGACATGGCTGACTCTAAGCATGAAAAACAACATTGATTGTTTGAGGAGGGGATGTTGTAGTTCTGAATAATTCCAAATTTGTGTTACCATTGCATAAAATCATGGAAATGGCCCGTAACAGTGATTTCAGTGTATATTTTCTGTTTGAGAATGTTGTAATGCATGCCCTCAGTTGATGCATGACCTCAATTATACTTGCTGTGCCTTCTGTGCCTTGCATAGGTGTTCATATTGTTATTTTTATCCTGCGGAATGTCCACAGGGAAATGAATCAATGCCAGTACTATTGTAACAGCAGCCGGTCGTCTCCACTTTTTACTTACTTAGCTTCAAGCAAGGGTTTATGGTATAGCAGCTTGAAAGATGTTTTGATTTTAATTGGGCAAGGAAGATTTTTTTTAATGGGGGAATGGAGGGAAAACCCTGGCTTTTCCCTTCAGTAGATATTTTGAATTGTTAAAGAAGCTATCTTTCATCAGCCTTCCATCAGCCTTCAACTTCTTCAACAGGAAAAGGCTGTAGGGCATTTTTTTTCTGCATGCAGAATACAGCAGAAAACTGTCTTGCAGCAGCAAAATATCATTGTAGAACACATTGTGAATCTTGGTCTCCAGGATTTCCCCACGCAGCAACAAACAAATTGTTGTCTTCTCCTTAGATTGAATGGCAGAGATAAACACCTTGAATGAAATGGATATAGATAAGAAAGAAACCCTAGATCAGAGGCATCGAACTCATTTGTTATGAGGGCCGAATCTGACATAAATGTGACCTTGTTGGGCCGAGTCATGTGTGTCATAAAATGTTGTGCCAGGTAGCAGAGATATAAACTTTATAAAGGACACAAACACAAACAGAGCCAATTTGTTGTAGTGGTTAAGTGCGCGGACTCTAATCTGGGAGAACTGGGTTTGATTCCCCACTCCTCCACTTGCACCTGGCTGGATGACCTTGGGCAAGCCATAGCTTTGATAACAGCTATCCTTCAAAAAGAGCAGTTTCTGTCAGAGCTCTCTCAGTCCCACCTACCTCACAGGGTGTCTGTTGTGGGGAGGGGGAGGGAAAGGAGTTTGTAAGCCGCTCTGAGACACCTTTGGGTAGTGAAGGGCGGAGTATAAATCCAATCTCTTCTTCTTCTTTTTAACTTAAAATAAAAACATGCTTAAAACATCAGCACTCTTGCAATATTTTGTTTATTTAACAGTGTCTGATAACTGATACCTCTTGCTCTGAATTATAGCATCAAAATGTCTGTTGCAGTCTTGAGTATGCTGTTCAGGTGTATATCTGTAAACTGCAAACCTACAATGACACAGCAGTAGCAGCAGAACTGGAAGAAGAAGCAGGAGAACAGCCAGTTCCACTGTGGGCCTGATAGAAGCCCTCCGGGGGTCTGATCCCACCCCCGGGCCTCATGTTTGACACCCCTGCCCTAGATTCAGTCTATTATATGAGCCCGATTCTGAACTGAGGTGGGTGATAGGGGCTTTAATGAGACAGCAGGCTAGGGCAGCCAGAGATCTCTTGCCTGGAGCCTGTGTGTCTCCCACCACTCACTGGAATGGCAAGGGGAGGATGGGGAAATCGGTCTCATAGAAATGCTGTGACATCACTTCCTGTGTATGCCCAGAAATGTTGTGGGCATGCTGGTATGACTATCTAGGATTCCACCAAGATTCTGCAGTGAAAGCACAGAATTTTGGTGGCATCCTAGAGGATTATGCTGACACACTCACTTATTTCTAGGTTTGTGGGGTGTAATGCCATAGAGCAGGACTGGCCAAACTGACTCAATGTCAGAGCCGCATAAAATAAACATCAGATGTTTGAGAGCCGCAAGGCATGAACAGATATTATGTTTTTATCTTAAAAGATGCAAATTTGCTTTTTATTAAAATTAAATGAGACTGCCAAAAATAAAAGCAAAAGGGGTAAAAACAGATATTGATTATGATATTTATTTGTCCAATGATATTTATTTGTTTGCTAATGATATTTATTTGTCAGAGAGAGAGAGAGAGGTGGAAAGAGGTGGAAAGAGAGAAAGAGAGAGAGAAACAAAGAATGCAAAGAGAAGGCAGGCAGGGAGGGAGGAAGGAAGGAATGCACCCCAACCTCTTCCCTGTAAATTTCCTTGAGCAGACAACAACAGCAACAAACAAACAAAAAACCAATGAAATAAATCAATCTCCTGTTCAAAGATCTCAGGTAACATGTGGTGGGAAGTCCTTTCTC
This sequence comes from Gekko japonicus, assembly GCF_001447785.1. NCBI lineage: Eukaryota > Metazoa > Chordata > Lepidosauria > Squamata > Gekkonidae > Gekko > Gekko japonicus. The sequence goes on along the minus strand of NW_015160848.1, from coordinate 1,067,770 downwards.
TTCCTGAGACGTTGAAAAAGCTTTTGCTCATCAGAGCAGGTAATAAAACTAAGCAGTGTCATTCTGGTTTATACTTGGGAAGAAGAAGAAAAAGGACTTCTGGTTTATGGCGACGTGCAGGCAGACGCATCTCCCGGACCTCCGGGGATGAAATCTGCACAACAGCGTGTAGGAGGGGGCACGACGGGTCACGAGCCTTGGTGGAAGGCTCCTAGCCAGGGGGCTTTTGAGGGGCAACCTCTTCGCCGGCGTGATGCCGGAGAATTGAGGCGCTCCTCTGCCCCCACGGTCCTGCCGCTGAGTGTCTGCATGGACTTAGTGCCGCTGACCGGGACAAGCGTGGGAGATAGAGCGAAAAAAACAATTGCCGAGCAAGGCCGGATGGCCGACAATGAACTGTGAGTCAGGTGGAAGCAAGCATGAGAAGTTAAAAAGAAAGCTACCCCGCCTTACAAAGCCGTAAAAAGTGAGCGGGGGAGGGGCCACTCCCAAGTGCACAAATGAAATACGGAATAAAGAGGGGGGAGCAGAAGAGCAAGCATTTAAATCTGTTTTAAGAGACTTACCAGAGTGCAGCTAAGCATAAGGGCGAATTTCAGAGACTTTGGCAACTTTTAAAGAAAGTAAACAATCCAAAAATATGGCGGGGAAGAAACCAGATAAAGACAAACTTGTGAAAGCGAAACTAGTGGGCAGTCCTCGAACAGAAGAGACCACTGAGCTTTCCAAAATGCTGGCAGACTCCTTGCGCCCTCTGCTGGATGAGATGACTAATATCAAGCAGCAATTGTCATCAATAGGTCAGAGCTTGGCCTCACAGCAGCTACAATTGACTAAATCCTTAAAAGCAATGTAGCAAATGGTTGAGAAGGTGAAGGAAATGGACGCTGATACTAAAAAAGTTAAGAAAAAGGTGCAAAAGCTGGAAATGAAACAGGCAACGGGAGAAACACAACTTTTACAGTTACAAATGGAAAAAGCAATTCTGGTCTTATGGTTTCAAGGGGTCCCGGAATCTGAAGCAACTGCTGAGTGAAGCAATAGCCCCAATGACAGATTGGAAAGCGGAATATCTTCACAGCGAGATGGATGTGGTCTACAGGTCCTTTTCCTCATATATCAAGAAGAATAATCTGCCAGGGGAAATAATAGTAAGATTCTCGAAGAGACATGTGAGATACACGTGAAAGTAACTACGGGAACACCCTTTAAAATCGGGGACATTTTTTGTCTTCGCTCAGGAAGGATGTCTCCACAGCCAACTAATTTATACAGTAGCCCAATCACTCGCTCAAAACTTTAATGTCAGTAAGCTCACAAAGTAGAATTGTTGCTCACAAGACTCCACAGCTTAGAGGGAGCATTGCACATACATATTTATGAGGTATTTCACATTATCTTTCTAAACCAGATGGTAGCCGTTATTGACCCGTCATCTTGTAAAGTGATACAAGGATGGGGGTTTCACACAACGATGTTCTTCCCATTCATGGGCTGTCCCTGAAGCGTTTTGACCATTTCAAACTGTGCAGGTTTCCCCCCACCCTTTTTTGCCACATGGGAGATCTTCCTTGGACTTTTTAAAAACATTCTTTTGGGAGCGCTATGGTGCTGAAACAGGTCAGCACAATAGTGAGCCCATTGAGATGCCTGGACTTCACTGAGATAGACTGTGATACATGCAATCACGACTGCTGTCACCTGGAAACAAGGAGGACAGAAGTAGCTCATTGGACAGTGGGTTTAAATGGTAGCTTTGGGCTTCAGTGATTGGTGTGACAGATGTTTCCAGGTGACAAGAGTCGTGATCACATGTATTTCAGTGTGTCCCAATGGAGTCCAGGCATCTCAATGGTGCCGCTATCACGTCGATTTGAAGTCCTGTTTCTGTGCCATTGCGCTCCCAATAGAACATTTTAGAAACCTCTGAGGAAGCTCGTGTGTGTGGTGAAAAAGGGTGAGGGGAAGTGGTAAAGCAGGAAGTGCTAGCAGGCATTTCGTGCAGCACACCATAGCAATTCAGAAACACAAGAAGGGGTTGGGAATGGGAAGAAAGCAGTTTTCGTTGACAGTGCCTCAGATATGCTTCACCAACGGGAGACAACCGGGATTGTATGAAAAGGTAAATAAATCCCACTAGCAGCCGGTTACTAAAGTGGGTCTGTCTGAAAAGACAGGGGGGAAAGTGTTAGTGACCAGTTACCGAAATGGAATACATAGGGTGTCTCAAAAGTCTCTGTCTCACTTTGAAATCTCAATTTTAGTAATGGACTGATTCCATACTGCCTACGTAACATTTGCCCCCCATGCCAGAAATAATGAGGCAGACACAAGTGTTGGGTTTAACTATAGGGCCACTTTATTAACTGACAACTTTAACTGGAACCAAAGTCAAGGGCAAAACAGATTGCGTTATGGTCAAGGCCAGAGGTCAAGGACCCCTCCCTTACCTTGTCAATAGGGCGAGCCACCCTGCCCCGGGTGGGAGCCCACTGCAGGGGCTCTCACCCGGCCGGCTAGCCATTGCAAGACAACCCTGGAGCCCCATCCCCCAAGCCGCAAGGCTCAAAGAGAGGACCTAAACAGGGCCGTCCCGAAGGCAGTCCGTTTTCCCCGCCCCATGCCGCAAGGCACAAAGGCTGTACTCACAGGACTTCTTAAACCCCAAATGAGGGGTGTCGGCTGGTGCTCACCGGACCGCAATCTGTATACCACATAGCAACCTGCCTAATGAAAGTGACCAACCAGGCTAAAACAGCTCACCCCCATAAACACCTGCATCACTGCTGCAGTGCAGGGTAGGCGAAAACACCCCCTCCAAGTGCCAATGAGGAAGTGGTGAAAAATTCCTACCCGGCCCCCAAACTAGGCGACCAGCAAACGCCTGCACTAATAACAGGGCGGGAGGGTGGGCTGACGAACCACGCGGGACTGCTGGAGTGGAGAGGCGGGGCCGGGCTTTTAAGCCTTCAGTCCCCCGCCCCCCCCCAAGTCCCATATGTGGCGCTTTTTGGCGCCTAAACGTTCCCTGCCTCTTCCGGCTGGGAGGCAAAGGCGCTTTCCCAGCCCAACGGCCGGAACGGCCGTGGGCTGTTCAGTCGTATTCTTGGCTGTGTAAACATCCCTCCTCGGAGAGTTGTAAATTGAAAGTGTTGTGTTGTTGTTGTTTTTAATTTAAAAAAGGAAGCAAAAAAAAAATATGACAGCCAAGTATCTGGCCAACAGATCTATCTGAAGCTGCTGAGGGGGCAGATTCAAACGAGCTTTTCCAATTGGGTCTAATGTAGTTCTAATGGAGTACAAGATCTTGGGAAGAAATTAACAACTCAACCATCAAACCTAACTCAGTACTACCACTTAGTAGGGAAGCGTCACAAGCAATTTGTGGTGGGGATTCATTTGCATGCTTTGATATATATTCCATTGAGTGGTTGGATGGTTCACATTTCCTCTGGGAGGATTCTGGTCTGATTTCAGACTTGTTGATGCATCCTGGATGACTCCGTGAACAAGATGAGCAAACGCTTTGACACTGTGCATTTTGGTTCTCACATTAAATGCTGCCCTCTCTCTGGGGCACTATCTGGGCATTATTATTAATATGCATTACCTGCTGCATAATTATTTAACCATAAAAATATGGGCATATGCATCCTATCCATTGATTTAAGTAGGTCAAATAGTTCCCCAAGAGAAATGTATACATTCACACAAGTTTATTTCCTTTTGCATTGGTTTTTTTTTTGGGGGGGGGGTTGCCTAACAGGTGTTTGTGTCTGCTTACTTTAGGGATAAACAGGCTCCAAAGTCTTTTGTTTGCTTGCTTGTTTTAAGTTGGTCAGATGAGCAGATATAAGTTTATTGTATGAGAAATTCGCAACATATATTACATAAAATTATAACAATTGCTCCATAGTAAAAGGTAAAGGTTCCCTTGCTCGAAAACCAGCCGAGTCTGACTCTAGGGTTGCAGTGCTCATCTCCGTTTCAAAGCCGAAGAGCCAGCGCTGTCCGAAGACATTTCCGTGGTCATGTGGCCAGCATGACTAAACACCAAGGCGCACGGAACGCTGTTACCTTCCCACCGAAGCGGTGCCTATTTCTCTAGTTGCAATTTCTTGCTTTCGAACTGCTAGGTTGGCAGGAGCTGGAACTAGAGACGGGAGCTCACTCCATCATGCGGCAACCCGGGTCTCGAACTGCTGAACTGCTGACCTTCTACAGCCTGCAGTTCAGCGTCTTAACCACTTGAGCCACCGCAGCTCCATACAAGCGATAATACAACCAAGACAAAACTTTGCTTTTGAGTAATATAGATAGCTTAGTATGTAAATAAAAACAGTTAATTTTGTATACAAATGTTCTATGTGGTGGTGTCTTGTTTACCTTCCAACCCTTAGTAAGCTGTATTATGGTGACAAAAATAACGTATAATGTGGGAATCCAATTTTGTGTGTGTGTACAGTGTCACCACATATTGGCATAATCTTAAATTTTTAATCTTGCCATATTTCTACAAGCATTCCAGTCCTAAAACTTGTCAGTTTCACCCCCTGCATGGAGATACCTTCTACACCAGCTTTAGCATCCAACTCTGAAATGATTCAGATTGGATTCTTTTTCTAAGTATGATTGGTAGCCCAATTTTGAAGCCTTTTCTTCTACCACTTTGAACCTTGATGGTGTGTTAAACTGATATTTTGTAGATGTGTATGGGACTGAAAACAGTCCATCTCTGAAGAAAATACCTGAAACGAAGTATTTATCCCGAACCTTTGTAGAATGGATTTTGGATTTACTGGATTTTTTGCATTCTTCATATAAATTCACTGGACATTTCTTGAATAACCTTAAATTTTATTAGTTGCTGTAGATTTTCCGGGATGTGTGGTCGTGGTCTTGGCATTGTAGAACCTGACGTTTCGCCAGTAACTGTGACAGTTTCGCCAGTAACTGGAGAAACCTTTATTCCTGCTTTCCTGCTGCCTAGCTTTATTGTCTTTTTCCAGTGACTCCTGTCTTCTCGTAATGTGACCCAAGTATGATAGCCTCAGTTAGATCATTTCATCTTCTAGGGAGAGAGTAGGGATACTGCAAATTTAATAGTATAGGTTTTCAACAGTTGCATATCCCATGTTTGCACACTGTGTTGATCAAATTAGAGCCAGTTCCCAGATCTGTTCTGTTCGGCACCACATTACTCCAACACCTGCCAAACAGCTATAAATCACAAATTTGGGGACACGTGCTTGAACTCCCCTAGATTGTGTGAGTAATATGCACGCACACACACACAAACCCTGATAGTTCTGTGTTGCACTGCACTGTTAGGAAGGAATACTGGAAGCAACTTTCTACACAGCCTGGAGAGATTCGAAAATTCGGCTGTCTGTTCACAACTGGCGAACCATATGAGAGCTGAATTGGTGGGTGTTCGGCTATTCATCCTTGAGAGCTGCATTGGGGGTCCTTGCTTCTTTCCTGGCCCCTGCCTCGACACATTCCTGGGCCATGATGATACTGCTGTTTCAACACCTTATTTGTGTCAGACACGGGTTCATCTCCTTTTACAATGCTACCCGTACCTGTAGTGTTATTACCTGCTTCAATGTAACCGCACCCCATCCCTTCTCCCCCTCCTCATTCCCCAGCTGCAGCAGATGTATCTAGCCACCTGCCCTCACTGACATTCTTTGGGGAGGGAGTGAGTCTGTGTGAATGTCAATGTCTGTAGTTTAGGGAGGCAATGCAGTAACAACTTTCTCAAGCAGTACCTCGGGAGTATTCTCATGGGAATATCCTTGAAGATGATAAGACTTTGAACAGCTAGTTGAACCATTGTATCTGTCTGGGTTCTTAGAGCTGCTTACATTTATGAATGTGTGACGTATGAATGGATTGTGAGATTTAGTTATACACTAGGTCCCCGCCTTTGCCCCTCATTCCTGACAAAGAGTTCACCTTTACAGTACCTCAAACCTCTCCAATAAACCTTCTCTTAAGAAAGCCTGTGTTCGAGAGTGAGTTAACTGGAGGCCTGACAATTTGAATCAGATGAACAGATCACCGGAATGACATTTTTGACATGCATCTGTTTTTGTTTTTTTTGTAAACTCATCAAATAGGCCTGCTGACACACTGGCTTGGGCCATCAAAGGGTTGGTTGTGTTTGGGATTTAGGGCGGGGCCAGTTTTGAGTGAGCGTAATTAGAGTTGTTGTGGTTCTTTTCTCCCCCTTCATCAGTGTTCTGATCTTCAGAATTAACTTGACAGAAGCAAAGGTTTAATCCTGTTTAACTTCAGGGGACTTTGAGCATGCGGTTTCTCGGCATCAGATAAGAAATTAAAACAAAAATAGGCTAGACTTTCTACATGTGAGAAATTTTGCAGATGTGTCTCCAGAATTATTACTCTCTCCCAAACACACACATGCACTCAGTGATATTTTGAGTCAAATGATGTTGTTTTTTAAATATATATATATTACTATTTCGGGGGGGCAGGGTATGAGGCATAGAACACTGTGACTGAAAAAGTATTCACAAATCGTTCATTATCTCTGTGTGGCTGGTAAGAAGCCTCTTTGACAGCTTCCCCACCTAACCTTCTCCTACACAGTTCAACCAATAAGGTCCCATGTCTTATTTACGTGTTTGGAGGGATTAGGACAGCGATAGGTGGGATCAAGGTTTTCTGCCCTGACATGGATAGCCTAGGCTAGACCAGTCTCATCAGATCGCAGAACCTAAGCAGTGTTAGCCCTGGTTAGAATTTGGATGGGAGACCACCAAGGAAGTCCAGGGTTGCAATGCAGAGGCAGGCAATGGGGCAAACCACCTCTGAACATCTAAGTCTTAAAGGGTCTCTGGAAATCTGCTGTGACTTGATGGCAGAGAGAGAGAGAGAGAGAGAGAGAGAGAGAGAGAGAGATGATTTGGGAGTCTCACCTCCTGTAGAAATTCTGATCCAGGTAGGTGTATCCCCAGGCATTCACCATATGTGAACTTTTGTAGATGAATCACCAGAATTATTGGTCTTTTCCAAACACATAGACATAGTGATATTTGGAGTCAAATGTAATTTTTTAAATGTGTATGACATATGACTCGGGGGAGGCATAGAACATTGTCATCGGAAACATTCACCAATAATTAGTTATTTCTTTTTTTTTAAGATATTTTTATTATAAAGTTTTCAAAAATAAATCAACATACAGCTATTCCTTTGCTTCCCAACAGATGAGCATACAGCCCCCTTTTCTTCCAAACTCTATATACAAATCAACCTTCCTAACCCTTCACATCCAACTTCCAGTTATACAGTTTTTTTCCAGTTTTCTTTGAAGAATAGATCATCTTTCCCTTTTAATGTGCATGATATTTTATCCATTTCGGCCACATCAAATAACTTTTCTATGACCTCTATCCTCTCTGGAATTTTTTCCATTTTCCAATACTTGGCAAACAAGATTCTAGCAGCTGTAATAGAGTCCAGCAACAAATTTTTCTCCACTCTCCCATACGTCTCTGGAACCATATTGAGTAAGCACAACTCTGGTTTAAGTGAGATTGGAACTCCCATAATTTCCTTTAACATTAATTACTTATTTTTGTGGGTTTGGCAAGAAGACCCTTTTATGGCTTTTCTCTTATAGTCTTCTCCTATACCGTCCAGCCAATAAGGACCCATGTTTTATTATCCCAGGTTCAATCCCTGGCATCTTCAGTGAAATGGACCTGGTTGTTGGTGATGTGAAAGACCTATACCGGAGACTCTGGAGAGCTGCTGCCAGCCCAAGTAGACAGTACTGTCCTTGATGGACTGAGGGTCTGATTCAGTCGAAGGCAGCTCCATGTGTGTCCATTTATGTTCTTGGAAGAATGAGGATAGAAATGTCTCTGGTTCTAATGGCAATTAATGGATTTCTTCCCATAGTGCCACACAAGAAGCCACCAGTTCTGGCTATGTAAAGACTCTTCCGGGCTGAATTCAAGGTATTGACGCTCACATACAAAGCCCATTGTGGCCTTGGTCCCTCTTATCTCCAAGACCGCCTCTCTCCCTATTCTTTGCCATGATACTTTCACTCATCCAGAGAGGGCCTTTTGCAGGTGCCATCCCACATCTGGGTTACAAAAATGAGGAACACTTATACTGGGTGGGGGATACACTTCTGGGTAGCAGTGTGTGTGAACAAGATCTTGGGGTATGGTCAGACTGTAAGTTAAATATGAGCAGCCAATTCGATGCAGTGACAAAAAAGGTTAATGTGATCTTGGGGTTGTATCAACAGAGGCATAACATCCAAATTGCAAGATGTCCTGGTCCTGTTGTATACTGCCTTGGTCAGGCCATACCTGGAGTCTTGTATGCAGTTCTGGAGGCCTTACTTCAAGAATGATGTGGACGGAATGGAGCGGGTGCAGAGGAGAGCAGCTAGGATGTTCAGTGGCCTGGAGACCAAGCCCTATGAGGAAAGGCTGAGGGACTTGGGAATGCTCAGTCTGGAGAAGAGGAGGTTGAGGGGGACATGACTGCTCTCTTGAAGTATTTGAAGTGATATGATAAAGTGGTCAGAATGAATGGATGTAAGAACGTCAATATTTCCCTGCTGGATCAGTCCAACAGCATCCTATTTTCCAACTTGACCAACCAGATTCCTATTGAATGACCACCAGCAGCTTGTGTTCGATGACATTTTGTTTCTGAAATGGTGGCTTCTTTTGGTTATCATGACCTGGTAGCCTTTCTGGACAAAACGATAGGAAGAGTGGTCTCCAGGTCTTCCTAGATAACTCATCCACACTAGACTTGCTTCAGTCTGGTTTCAGTCCAGGCTATAAGACAGAAACAGTACCAGTGACCATAATCACTTATCTCAGTCTGAATGCTGATGGAGCCATGCCTATCTGTCTTTCCCACTGGATTTATCAGTAGCCTCTGAAATGACAAAACATGACAGATTGTTGAGACATTTGGAGGAAGAATTAGGGATTCAGGGATATTTTTTGGATTGGCCAACCACATTTCTTCTGCAGTAGAAATGAGCAAAATTTAGGAGCATCTTAAGGACTAACAAAATATGTGGCGGGGTAGGAACTTTGGTGAGTCACTGCTCACTTCTCACTTCATTCCTTCTGGGCTGGATTCAGAAGATTGCTTTTACTGATCAATTGTCATCTGTGTGGGACATTCTGAGATTCCATAAGGCTTGGGTTTAGTACCCACACTGTTCAATATATGTAAAGCCCTTAGGGGAAATCATTTCCTATTTCGGTATAGGATGTCGTCAATAAGCTAATGACACCCAGGTCTATATTTCTCTCTCTTCTTCTTCTTAAAACCACTTGTTAACATGGTAGTGGTCTTTTTTCCCCTTTAAACTGCCCCCAAAGAGGCAGAATTTTATTAAAGTTTTTTCACATATATTAAACACACAAAAACATATAAAATACAAACAAACACACGTACACATACATACATGGGGTATATTTTCCTGCTTTTTATCAAATGTTAATGTTAGCGCCGATTCCGCATTAATGATTATTTCTTGTGTCCTGTATAAGTAACCTTCTGTCTCTTACTACATAAGACATGCATATTCTTCATTTGATCTACCAATGTTCTGTCCCTAAAAAATTTACCTACACCTGCTTAAAGGTAAAGGTTCCCTTGCTCGAAAGCTAGTCGAGTCCGACTCTAGGGTTGCGGTGATCATCTCCGTTTCAAAGCCGAAGAGCCAGCACTATCCAAAGACGTTTCCGTGGTCATGTGACCGGCATGACTAAACACCAAGGTGCACGGAATGCTGTTACATTCCCACCAAAGTGGTACCTATTTATCTACTTGCAATTTCTTGCTTTTGAACTGCTAGGTTGGCAGGAGCTGGGGCCAGAGACGGGAGCTCACTCCGTCTTGCGGCACCCGGGTCTCGAACTGCTGAACTGCTGACCTTCCACAGCCTGCAGTTCAGCGTCTTAACCACTTGAGCCACCGCAGCTCCATATAAGTAACCTTCTATCTCTTACTACATAAGACATGCATATTCTTCATTTGATCTCCCAATGTTCTGTCCCTAAAAATTTGCCTACATCTGCTTACCATACCAGTTATAAAACCGAGTCCATGTATTCTGGAATGTTGATTCCGTTGCACCTTTTATCAATAAAGTCAATTTATCCATTTCTGCCGCCTCCACTATTTTGTTTATAAGTTCTCATTTTGTTGGCGTCTCCATTAGTTTCCAGTATTTTGCATAAAGTATTCTGGCTGCTGTAGTTATGAAGACAATTAAATAGTAATCTTCTTTGTTGGAGTGTTCGGGTAAAATGTTTAATAACAAAGCTTCTGGTGTAAATGGGACCCCAGAACATGGTAGAGATCTTTAACTGCTCTATTTAAATGGCTAAGGGTGAACAAGTTGAAACTGAATCTTGACAAGACAGAGGTCTGTATTTGCCTGCCACTCTGGATATTCTCAGAGTTTGAGTTGAGGTGATTTAAGTCCACGGCAAAACATCATCCAAAAAACCCAGGGCAGCAGCTGGCTGAAACTGGCTGACTACTGAAGGGAAGTCGATATAGAAATGCAAGAACTTAGAAGCTTTGCTACTAGGCATTGCTCTCCCCTTTATTGGGGGATTTCTCTTAATGGGCCGCTGCCAGTGTATTTTTCCTGTCTGATTGATCCCTATATTAGAAGGGTATTCACACTGGCCCGCTTTATTGTGCTCTCCTGAGCTGTGTTCTATGGGAGATTTTTTAAAAAATACCATTCTCAGATAGGTTATGTCCCTGTGGGCTAAAGGAAATTGAAGGAACAGACCATGTACTTCTGACTTGTAGATTTTACCAGGATTTGTGCGCTTATCACCTCAGCCCTATACTGCAAACCCTGGAGAGCAAATCTGAGGAAAGTAAGATAATGAACCTTCTAGCCTCAAATAGGGCTGATACCATCGAAGAGGTGGCAAACGTCCTTTACAGAGCGTATAGGAGGAGCAGAGGTCATTTTGGGGGGATCGCGGAGGATCGCAGTTCTCCCGGGTGAGGTACGGGGGGCGAGGCACATGACGAAGCCCCGCCCCGTGCTTCCGGCCGCCCCGCTTCCGGCCCTCATTCAGCCAGGAGGAGGCAGGAGAAGAGGGAGGGTAAGTTGCTTCCTCCCTGCCTCTCCCCACCCCTGCCTGTCTGGGGCCAGGGAGGGCCTTCGCGGGGCTTCCTTGCACTCCCTCTGGCCTTGCTGGTCTACCGCTGGGCCCCTCATGGGGCTCGGCAGTGGAGCTGCAAGGCCGCCGGTGGCGGCCGGAACCATTGGGGGTGGGGTGTGTGGCCTTATGACACACTTCCAGTGATGTCAGGGGGTGTGGCATATGCTAATGAGTTATGCTAATGAGTTCCCCTCGCTCTTTTTCTACGAAACGACCCCTGAGGAAAAGAAGTTATTTTTCGGCAGAAGGGGTAGTGAATTAACTGTTTTGCGGGCCTACCACCTCTGTACCTAAGGCTGCTGCTGTTGTTATGCCAATAAAGGTTTGTTGTGTTGTGTTGTGTGATACTGAAGGGAGGTAACATAATGCAGAACAAGATTTTTTTTAAAAGGAATAAAAAAAGTTTGAATTCTATTTTAGTGCAGAACGGGGGGAGGGGGGAGACTGGGATAAAAAGAGAGCTGAATTCAACGTTTGTGCAGAATTGCATGGAGGACACTGCGGTGAACATAGATTAAAAGGAAAGTGCGGAAAGGGGCCAGATGGGTACGGCTGGGGTCCTGAAAGTCACTGAGTTCCATTCAAAACCTACAAAGCCCGTAATGGCCGTGGATCTACGTTCCTCCTGCCACACCCCAGCACAACAGCTTCATCATCTCATCTTCTCAAGGCGCCACCCTGCAAATGGGTGAGATCAGCAACTGCTTGTTCATACACTTTTGTGTCTCTGTGTGTGTCCGCTTCTACCTTGTGGAATGGCCTGCCTGAAGCAGTCACAAAGGCCCCCACCCTACTGTCATTTCACAAAACAGCAATATGAAAAAATTCAGGACAGCAGTTTTATAAAGGGATTAGACATGAAGTATGTTGGAACGGCTGTGGAGATTGCTCTATCAGGGAGAGGATTGCAGGCTATTATGATGTTTATTGTATGTATCACCTCCCTTTAACTGGATTGCATACTACTCTTGTCACACATTAACAATTCCTTTCCCCCCCTCATTGTTCTTCTTTGATTATTGTCTTTTAAACACCAGGCCAAAACATTTCTCTTTACCAAGGTTATTCTATATCTTTTTAGCTGGTTTTATGATTTTTTCTCGCTTGAGAACTGTTTTATGAATACCATTACAGGATAACTAATCTATATTCTCTTCGGGGGTCATTTCCTTCAGGAGCGCACAGGAGCAGAACGACAGGGGGCAGGCACATGCAACAAGCCCCGCTCCCTGCTCCCAGCAGCCCTCAGTCAGAGCAAGAAGCAGCCAGGAAAATTGCAGAGCCCCACCCCCACCCCGGTCCAAAACAGTCCAGTGGCACCTTTAAGAACAAATTTTATTCAGGTACAAGCTCTCCCTCCTCTGCGAGGACAGATCTGCATGTTCCCCCCTCCCAATAGCAAGCAATCCAAAACAGTCCAGTGGAGCCTGAGTGGTGGGTATTGCCTTCTGACACACTTCCAGTGATGTCAGGGGGTGCGGCATATGCAAATCAGTTATGTTAATGAGCTCCTGCACCTCTTTTTCTACAAAATGACCCTTGATTCTCTTGCTTATATTCTCTTGCCCAGTTCTTGGCTTGTCTTGACAGCTCATTTGTATGGTTTGTTTTCATACTGTTTATCATTTCAAAAAAAAAGTTTGAGTCCAATAGCACCTTTAAGATGAACAAAGTTTAATTCTGGGTATAAGTTTTGGTGTGGATGCTCAGTTCTTCAGATGCGCACTTCTTATATGGAGAAGTGCGCATGCACATGAAAGTGTATACAAAGAATTAAACTTTGTTGGTCTTCGAGGTCCAACTGGACTCAGACTTTGTTCTGTTGTTTCAGACCAACCCGGCTACCCACCTGAATCAATGTTTACGGTTTTTTGTTATAATTTTATGGATTTTTTATTTTTTACTTTTGAATCCAGTGGCACCTTTAAGACCAACAAAGTTTAATTCTGAGTATAAGCTTTCATGTGCATCAGATACCTATGCACATTATCATAATGCCAGTATCACAATGCCCCTGTATAAATCAATGGTGTGACCTAATTTGGAGTACTGTGTACAGTTCTGGACACCACACCTGAAAAAGGATATTATAGCATTGGGAAAAGTGCAGAAAAGGGCAACTAGAATGATAAAAGAGTTGGAACACTTTTCCTATGAAGAAAGGTTAAAGCGCTTGGGGCTCTTTAGCTTGGAGAAACGACGACAGAGGGGTGACATGATCGAGGTTTATAAGATTATGCATGGGAAAGAGCATGTAGAGAAAGAGGTACTTATCTCCCTTTCTCACAAGACAAGAACTCGTGGGCACTCCATGAAATTGCTGAGCAGTCGGGTTAGAACGGAGAAAAGGAAGTACTTCTTCACCCAAAGAGTGATCAACACATGGAATTCACTGCCACAGGAGGTGGTGGAGGCTACATGCATGGATGGCTTCAAGATAAGCATATGGAGCAGAGGTCCATCAGTGGCTATTAGCTACAAGGTATAGATAGGAATTCTCAGGCAGGGGCAAGTGATGCTCTGTATTCTTGGTGCTTTTTTTGGGGGGGGGAACTGCTGGACCTCCTGATGGCACCTGGTATTTTTTGGTCTTAAAGGTGCCACTCCTCCAGGAAATTCCTGGAGACCCAATCCCAAGTTATCTACCAAGGGAAAAGGGGGTGGCGTAAGTTCTGAACCAATTTATACAGAGGTCAAATCTCCTCCTTGGATGGATGGGCAGCTAAAGCAGCAACTTGTGAACTCTGAAGACACACAGGCTGGGCCAGCCAAAGCCACGTGTGCGTTCCCTGGTCGCGACTCCGGGGAACTTAGGTAGAGAGTCACTTTGAAGCACTCTAGTGCACGCTTTGGGGAAAGGTGGGTTAACCTCGTTTCTTCCACTGAAACAAAGAAAAAATTCTCCTTATATCAGCTCCTATTTGGGGCTGGCTCTATTAGCCCTAAACTACCAAACCCGTCCTCTAAACTACCCCAACTGGCTGAGAGGGGGTGACGAGGGGTTGACTTTGGCAAGGGGGCAAGGGGAGGAAATGCAGATTTCTTGTCCTACTTCAAAGAGGGCCTGGTGGTAAGGTGTGAATCTTCGTTCCCATGGACACCTCTTGATTTGCAGATCTGGTGCCTGCTTCAAAGCCATAAATACTATTGACTTTAGCTCCAAAGCCAGATTGGGGAAGTAGGGTTACGTGCTCTTTCTCACTCCAGAAATGCCGGGGTTCACTGGGGATTTTCCATAGCTCTCAGCATGGGTGCAATGGCGCGGTGTCTTCTCCATCCCGATGTATGACGGGATATCTTCTCCAGGGAAGCACATGGTCCGTATGTGCAACAGCAGCTCAAGGCCAGCCTATTTCTATGCAAGCCTGGGATGCAGAACAAAGCAACACAACCAAACAGCAATCCCTGAATACAATGCATAGACACACACAAACAGCATCACCACTATACAGAAATGCAAACATAGGCTCATCCCGTAACACACTGGACTCAAACTTTGTTCCATTGCTTCAGACCAATGAAGCTACCTACCTGAATTACATTACATGGAGAGTGATTTTTTTTAAAAAAAGTGGAATTCATTGCCAGAGAATGTAGTGATGGCCACGGGGGGGGGGGGGGTTTAAAAGGAAATTAGACCGATTCATGGAAGATAAGTCTATTAGTGGCTACTAGCCATGAGGACTGAGGGGAACCTCCACATTCAAAGGCACTAAGCTCTGAATCCTAGAGCCAGGAGGTAACATCAGGGGAAGGCCTCGGCCTCTCTGTCCTGTTGTTGGCCCTCCAGAGGAACTGCTTGGCTACTGTGTGAGACAGGAGGCTGGACTTGATGGGCTATTGGTCTGATCTAGCTACGTTTGCCAGCCCCCAGTTCCAAGTTGAGGATCCCCTGATTTTGCAGGCTCCTACCCACTGCCAGCCAGTTGGCTGGTGGGGAGAAGCCCCGCCCCAGCAGCCATAATGTACTTTTAAATCTCAGCAGGACATCTTAGAAGAAGCTTGCAAACAGTTTGTGTTTGGGAATGTGTGTGTGCCTTTAAATCTCAGCAGGATGAAAGCTACAGGGGGGGGGAGAGCAGGCATGAGCCATGTGGCTCTTCCCAGTGAGTGTGTGAGAGAGGGAAACAGCATAGTCCTTCCGTATGTTTTGCATTTGTTTCAGAAGTCATGTGTAGAATGAAATGGATAGTAAAGAGTTAACGAGAACTTGATTATGGGATGGAAGAAAACACCACCCCATAGACTGCTCTCTTACTTAAGAACATAAGAACATAAGAGACGCCAATGTTGGATCAGGCCAAAGGCCCATCCAGTTCAACACTTTGTGTCACACAGTGGCCAGAAATACCAGTGCCATCAGGAGGTCCACCAGTGGGGCCAGGACATTAGAAGCACTGTTGACCCCCCCCCCGCACCAAGAAGACAGAGCATCACTTGCCCCAGAGTCCCTATCTATACCTTGTGGCTAATAGCCACTGATGGACCTCAGCTCCATATGCTTATCTAATTCCCCTTTGAAGCCGTCCATGCTTGTAGC